>NC_041390.1:629333298-629334406 GCF_002162155.2 Triticum dicoccoides | reverse complement strand
GGGGGTAGCAATGCCACCGGAGCGTCGCACCGGGCCCTCATACATGCGGGGTGGTGTGGTGGCATGTCCGAAGAGGCGGCACGCGTCTCCGGGGTTTGGCCCCCCTCACGGACGGCGCCACCGCCGGCACTTGGAGGGGGGAAACGGACGCGTCGGGTCTACACGGAGGGGATCTTGCTGTGGGTCTGGCCCGGATGTTGCTCCAAAGTGTTCCTATGGGCTGAACTAACACAACCGGGTGGAGAGGTCCACTGGTCAAATCCCGTCCGTGCAAAGTCAAAGGGCTAGATCCCTTGGTCAAACGCTAAAGGGTTAGGCGGGACGGGGGCCCTGGGGTAGCAATGCCACCGGAGTGTCGCACCGGGCCCTCATACATGCGGGGTGGTGTGGTGGCATGTCCGAAAAGGCGGCACGCATCTCCGAGGCGTGGCCCCCCCTAACGGACGGCGATGACATGGTAGTAGCCATTCTGCGGTAATGATGCGGCGTGAATATTATTAAATACTCGGAGCGTGATAAAATCGTGAGTTTTTTTGCACGACGTGGGCACATGTGCTATAGGAACGATAATATTTTTTTCATAATTTTTGGTGATGGAGAAGTATCCGAAAATTTCCCTCTACGCGGATTACCCTTCGCGCGTCTACGGCTGTGGCCGGCGGCCTCCGGGGGCTAGCATGCCGCCAAATCTTGCGTAGGCGGCCTCTCACAAGTTTGGAAGTGTTGTGGTGGTTGCAAACGCCCGGCACGCGTGTCCGGGGTGTGCCCCCCCTCACGGACGGCGCCACCGCCGGCACGTGGAGGGGGAAACGGACGCGTCGGGTCTACACGGAGGGAATCTTGTTGTGGGTCTGGCCCGGATGTTGCTCCAAAGTGTTCCTATGGGCTGACCTAACACAACCGGGTGGGGAGGTCCGCTGGTCAAAGCCCGTCCGTGCAAAGTCAAAGGGCTAGATCCCGTGGTCAAACGCTACAGGGCTAGGCAGGACGGGGGCCCTGGGGGTAGCAATGCCACCGGAGCGTCGCACCGGGCCCTCATACATGCCGGGTGGTGTGGTGGCATGTCCGAAGAGGCGGCACGCGTCTCCGGGGTTTGGCCCCCCTCACG
>NC_041390.1:629313473-629333120 GCF_002162155.2 Triticum dicoccoides | reverse complement strand
ACCACCGGCACCTGAAGGGGGGAAACGGACGCGTTGGGTCTACATGGAGGGGATCTTGCTGTGGGTCTGGCCCGGATGTTGCTCCAAAGTGTTCCTATGGGCTGACCTAACACAACCGGGTGGAGAGGTCCACTGGTCAAATCCCGTTCGTGCAAAGTCAAAGGGCTAGATCCCGTGGTCAAACGCTACATGGTTAGGCGGGATGGGGGCCCTGGGGGGTAGCAATGCCACCGGAGCGTCGCACCGGGCCCTCATACATGCGGGGTGGTGTGGTGGCATGTCCGAAGAGGCGGCACGCGTCTCCGGGGCGTGGCCCCCCCTAACGGATGGCGATGACACGGTAGTAGCCATTCAGCGGTAACGATGCGGCGTGAATATTATTAAATACTCGGAGCGCGATAAAATCATGAGTTTTTTTGCACGACGTGGGCACATGTGCTATAGGAACGATAATATTTTTTTTTATAATTTTTGGTGATGGAGAAGTATCCGAAAAATTCCCTCTACGCGGATTACCCTTCGTGCGTCTACGGCTGTGGCCGGCGGCCTCCGGGGGCTAGCATGCCGCCAAATCTTGCGTAGGCGGCCTGTCACAAGTTTGGAAGTGTTGTGGTGGTTGCAAACGCCCAGCACGCGTGTCCGGGGTGTGCCCCCCCTCACGGACGGCGCCGCCGCCGGCACTTGGAGGGGGGAAACGGACGCGTCGGGTCTACACGGAGGAGATCTTGTTGTGGGTCTGGCCCGGATGTTGCTCCAAAGTGTTCCTATGGGCTGACCTAACACAACCGGGTGGTGAGGTCCGCTGGTCGAAACCCGTCCATGCAAAGTCAAAGGGCTAGATCCCGTGGGCAAACGCTACAGGGCTAGGCGTTGTGGGGTGACTTGCCACCGGGTTCTTCGCAGGGGTGGCTGCGTGGTAATGCCGGACTACCTACACCACCTTCTATCGAGGAGCACAAGTGGCTCATTGAACCTGTGGGGACAGAGTAAGTGCCTCTCAATCATATTTTCAACACATGACAACATTTTCTTATTGCACACATGGCAATCATTTGATTCTTTTGCAGAAACTGGATCCTTCGCGGAAAGGGCCGTAAACCGAACGGCCTTATCACTGTCCTGTTGAAGGAGTTTTGGCCTGGCCTATTCTGCCCGCGGCCAGACAGGGACCCGCAGCAGCGGGTTTTGGCCACGAGCTGGGCCCACTACGAGGCTTGCAGCAACACGGAGTACGGGACGATCGCTAAGGCCGTGATCACCAAATTTTGGGTAAGTTCTCTTCTGAATCACTTGTCTTCAGTTTCGTTCATAGTTTATCATTGAATCACTCAACTCATGCCTTGTTTGCTTCTGGTTTATGCATGATTGCAGCAACTCTATAGAGTTCTTGACGAGCACAAGGCCAGAGCCGACGTGGTCTTGCTTGCGGCTGCGAAGAAGAAAGCTCGTCAGTTGCAGTACGAGGTGCGCTGGATTGCCGTCTCGCAGTACTACCACTACTACCTGCACCAAAAGATGACCAAAACTCAAGCGCAGAAGCTACGACTTACCTTGAGCAAGGAGTAGTTCATGATGGTAACTATTACTAACTTTTCATTGTTTCAAGCAGTCAACTATATGTTTCGTGCTCACATGTCATGCTTCCAAAATTTGCATAGGTTGTTCCTCGTTGGTGCTATGGAAGGCATGACGGATGGGCGAGTTTGGTGGATAGGTGGCTCGGCGCCGATGCAGAGTTTGCTGCCAAGAGCATCAAGGCCCGGGCTAACCGTGAGACTACGGGACACACGGCCAAGGAAACAGGAACCACTGGGGCTTCAAGGCCATGAAGGTATATCTATGTGCATGATGCATTTTTGTTCTTCTTTACGTCATGTTCTTATGTATGGCTGACTTCTATTTGACGTTGTAGGAGGACAAGTTGAAGAAGCTGCTCTCAGACATGGAGTCGTGGAAGCTGGCCCGTGAGCGGAGTCATCGCAAGGAGGGCGAGAGCCAGTACTACGGCAAGACCGAGGAGCACCTGGGGTCTTACATTCATCACTATCAGGAGTTGCATCCGGATGTTCCTGTTGCTGAGGTCGCCCAGTTTCAGATCGACGACACGGCGGTGGTGGCCATCCAGGGGAAGAAGAATGGCCGGTATCCGTGTTTCGATGGCTTGATCACTCCTTCAATCTCGTACACACAGCTTCGGGCTGGCAACCCGAGCCAGTTAGAGAGTACGGGGCGTTCACAGACTCCCTTAGCCCGCCAGCATGCTGTAAGTACTTCCTCTTTATCTTTTTCTATCTTGCATTCTCAGTTTATTTTCAGCATTGCTCAGTTAGAAACAACCTAAATTATGTAGGCATATAAGGAGTTTGTCGAGCATAGGAATCTCGAGGTGCGGGAGTACTTGAAACGAGTGAAGGCAAACGATGATTACAACCGTCAGATGATGAGGTTAGTTTTGCCCTCTTAAAACCAAGCTAAATTTTTGCACTTTCATTCCTTCTGATCTTCTAGTTTGCTTGTTTAACTAACATTCAGGCTATGTTGGCGTCTTGGACTAACCGCACGGATCCACCACAAATGGGACCCCCACCACCACCTGCGGAAGAACCCCCACACGTGCCCACGTTCGATGAATGGGTGGCACTAGGCAGTGATGGTCCAGTTAGTACATTTGCCTCACTACTAGCAAACTAGTTCTCGTTCATGAAACACTATCATATCATATTTACCGTTAGAATCTTTTCTGAAACATGTAGGGGACCGGTGGCTCGACTCCTGCTCCGTCGACCCCAGTCACTCCGATCTGGCAGAGTGGTGGTGGTCGCGATGGCGGTTTTGGCGGAGGTGGTGGTGGTGGTTTTGGCGGAGGTGGTGGTGGTTATGGCGAAGGTGGTGGTTTTGGCGGAGGTGCTCTTGCTTGATGATTCCGTGCATGTGGCCATCGTGCCATGCCTTTCATATTCCTACTTTTATCATGTTTCATGTCTTGCACTACTTTTATGTTCATGAACTTCCGTCGGTGATGATCTTTAGATGATGTGATGAACTTGAGTATGTTTAGATGATGATTGTGAACTTGAGTATGTTTAGATGAACTTGAGTATGTTTGGATGATGAATTGTCATATTTCTGCATAATTTCATATTGTTCTGTTTTGAAATGCTGTCAAATGAATTGGAAAAGAGAAAACAGGGAAAAAAACTATGCCTACGGCAAAGCCGTCGGCATATATACGCCCAGGAGTTACCAGGGCTTGCCACGTGGTATCTATGCCGACGGCTTTGCCATAGGCATAGCTCTGCTGCCAGGAGAAACCAGGAGCTGCCACGTGGCAGAGATATGCCGACGGCTTTGCTGTAGGCATAGCCCTGCGACGTGGCATTGCGTGATTCGTCAGGAGCTGCCACGTGGCAGAGATATGCCGACGGCAAAGCCGTAGGCATAGATTCATCTATGCCTACGACTTTGCTGTAGGCATAGCCCTGCCACGTGGCATTGCGTGATTCGTCAGCGCTTTTGACGGCGCCGTCCGTTGCCGTCAGACGAAAAACACTCCCGACGGCTATACTATGCCGACGGCTGACGTCAGGCCGTCGGCATAGGCCCCTATGCTGACGGTCTAACAAGACTACGCTGACGACATCTATGCCGACGGGGCTATGCCGACGGCAGCCGTAGGCATAGATCTATGCCGACGGCCCGTGGCCGTAGGCATAGCCCGCGAGTCCGGTAGTGCATTGTCGTGCTTCTGTTTCCTCCTATGCCGCTTCAGTTTCGGCGCAGCGATGCTTGGCCCCACTTCCATTAATCCAATCTCTTCCCACAGGGTTCAGATCCACGACGAGCAAAAGAGGTAACCAGCTATTTACTCTCTGAGGTAATCAGCTATTTCGACGGACACCATCAGCGAGCTGCCTCTGAGTTGCTGCTACCCAAGAAAACTCCAGGCTCCACGACCGGTACGACCCCATCTCTACTACTCTGCTTCGATCTCGCGGCGGCGGGCGCAGTAGCGATTTGTAGCTAGCTTGTTCAGTGTTATAATGCTTGGGCATAGTGGCTTACTTCCATCAATGCTTTTGTCAGGTTGTAGATTGAGAACACTATTGTTGCATTAATTGAGCCAGCTCTCAGCTAGCATGGACATGGAGGCGGCTCTTGTTAGCGTGGCGACAGGGGTCCTCAAACCTGTCATAGGGAAGCTGTTTATTCTGCTCGGCAACGAGTACAAGCGTTTCAAGTCAATTTGCAAGAAGATCAAGTCCCTCACTCATGAGCTGGCCGCCATGAAGGCTTTTCTCCTCAAGATGTCCGAGGAGGAGGATCCCGATGTGCAGGACAAAGTTTGGATGAATGAGGTACGGGAGCTATCCTATGACATGGAGGATGCCATCGACGACTTCATGCAGAGCATAGGTGACAAAGACGAAAAGCCAGATGGCTTCATTGAGAAGATCAAGAGCTCACTAGGGAAGTTGGGGAAGATGAAGGCTCGTCATCGGATTGGGAGAGAGATTCAGGATCTGAAGAAACAGATCATTGAGGCGGGCAATACAAATGCAAGGTACAACGGTCGCCAGACTGTCACTAGCACAAAAAATGAAACCATTGACCCTAGATCTGTTGTTATCTTTGAGCATGCCTCAAAGCTCGTTGGGATTGATGGACCCAAGGCTGAGATAATCAAGCTATTGGCACAAGAAGATGGATGTGCGTCAACGCAACAACAACGAAAGATTGTCTCCATCGTTGGATCTGGAGGTATGGGCAAGACAACTCTTGCAAAGCAAGTCTATGAAGAACTCAAAGGAAAATTCGAGAGACGTGCTTTCATATCCGTGTCGCAAAATCCAGACATTATAAATATCCTAAGGGCTATTCTTAGCGAAATTAGCGGTCAAGGTAATGCTGACACAATAGCATGGAGTATAGAACAAATGATCTGCAAGATCACCAATTTCCTAGGAGACAAAAGGTATTGTTTCTATTAACATTTACTTTTCATCCTTTAATACATAAGAACCTTGTTTAGGCATGACACTAAAATCATACAAAATTTCTTTTATAAAATAGGTTCAGCATTTCTACAATTTATTATATAGTTTCTAAGATGTTAGAAAATGTGATGGTCAAATGATCATGTTGATGTCCAAAATGATAAGTAAACTACAATAAAGATCATGTTGATATAAATCAACAAACTACCCTAAGACACCATGTTTTTGCTGTTCTGGCATATTATGATCTCCCTTGATGCTTACCTTGATTAACTTTGCGCAAAGACTAAGGTGTAGTTCCACTACCATCCCTTGATGCTTACCTAGCTTTCTTTTCTTAGTAAGTACCAAAATATTTTCTTTTCGGTCAAACTATTTTGGTGACACTGAATTTGTGTCGAATTCAAACTTCCTCAAAGTTTGGTTGGATTTTAATCAAATTCAAATGTGATTTATGGTCATTCGGCAAGCTGCAAACCGAAATAACCAAGATGTCCAATTTTCCAGTGAGTTCACCAGGGCCCAAATTATTTTTGAAATTGGAAATTTGAGCCATGCATGGCTTTACTCTGTTTTCGTCTTCAATCACTAGATGTTTGGAACCACACCTGGGTTCTTGGTTTCTTGCCCACACCCATGCAAAAATTTGTTGCAGAGGCATGCTTGCTTCTCAGCTTATATAACTGGACTTGTGCCTCCCTACTTTCTGAGGTCATTATTTCTGTTCAAACTGTTGCTTATATGTGTGTCCTCCATAATATGCAAGATTACCTTGGACGTACATGTATGAAGTATGTCTGCAACACATGTCAGCTCCTTTTTTATATATTTTTGTACGTTGTCAATGAGAAAAAGCTTAACATTGTATGCTCATTATATTTAAGCCATGCTCATAAATCCATCCACAGGTACTTTGTTGTTGTTGATGGTATATGGGATGTGAAAACATGGAATGTTATGAAGTCTGCATTCCCGGTGACTAGTTCTGGCAGTATAATAATCACCACTACTCATATTAATGAGGTTGCAGATTCATGTTTGTCATCATGTCATGGTCATATTTATAATATAAGGCATCTTGATATGGTGCATTCGAGGGAACTTTTTAACATAAGGTTGTTCGACTCCAGTGAAAATTGCCCTTCACACCTTGAAAAAGTTTCTAGGGAAATTTTGGAAAAATGTGTTGGTTTACCTTTGGCAATCATTTCTATATCTGGTTTGTTGGCTACCAAAGAAATAACAAAGCATCAGTGGAATCAAGTGAAAGATTCAATTGGTCGTGCCCTTGAAAGGAATCCTAGCGTCGAAGGAATGATGAAGATATTGTCACTTAGTTACTTTGATCTGCCTGCTCATCTGAAAACTTGTCTCCTGTATCTGAGTATTTTTCCTGAAGATTCTATAATTGAGAAGAAAGCTCTTATATGGAGATGGATTGCTGAGGGATTCATTCAGAAAGATGGCAAATATACATTATACCAGTTAGGAGAGAGGTGTTTCAATGAGCTCCTGAATAGGTGTTTGATCCAAGTTGCATGGACAGAAGAATATGGTAAGGTGGAGAGTTGTCGAGTTCATGACATAATACTTGATTTCATCATATCCAAGGCCATTGAAGAGAACTTCGTTACTTTTGTTGGTATCCCTCGTATAACCAGTGGGGCACAAAGAAAAGTTCGTCGTCTCTCTCTCCAAGTTGATGTGAAAGAACATTCTATATTAAAGAAAGGCCTGGTGTTGTCTCATGTCCGCTCAGTAAATGTGTTTGGGTATACCGTGGAAATCCCTTCTCTGGACAAGTTCAGATATTTGCGAGTTCTGGACTTTGAGCTTTGCCGCCAAGTGGAAAACCACCATCTTGCAAATATAGGGAGCTTGTTTCAGTTGAGGCACCTGAACCTGAGTTGGACAGCAGTAAGTGAGCTCCCGGAAGAAATCGGCCGTCTACATTGCTTAGAGATGCTGGACATAATTAAGAGGCACCAAAGTACAAGAATTACCAACAACAATTGTCAATCTTAAGAAATTGGTGGATCTGCTTATTGATACTAGTGTTAAGTTTCCTAATGGAATTGCGAAGATTCAAACAATGGAGATGTTGGAACAAGTGGGTGTCTCCGGGCAGCAGTTTAACTTCCTGCAAGAACTTGGGCAGCTACAGAATATGAGGAAGCTCGTTCTCGATTTTGAATATGATGATATGACCATGGACAGAAGGAGGGGGACAGAGGCAGATTGCAATGAAGCTATTGCCTCTTCTCTTCTCAAACTAGAGTCCCTTCGTTCTCTAACAATCATCGATGGTGGTAGCTTCTTACAACAGGGACCCATGTGCCCTGTTCCATGTAGCCTCCAGGAACTCTTCATGGCCAAATCCTCATATGTCGTGTTTGTTCCGAAATGGGTGAGTGCCATCATAAACCTACATCAGTTACACCTACAAGTGGAGGAGTTTGAGCAGGAAGATCTGTGCATCCTTGGATGCTTACCTGTTCTACACATTCTGGAACTAACAAGGGAAAGGAAAGATACAAGTCTTACAATCACCAGGGAAGCTGGCTTCCGATGCTTGAGGAAGTTTTCATTTGGAGTATTTAAACGGATGATGTTTGAAGCAGGATCCATGCCCAAGCTAGAAAAACTTGAACTCAAAATTTGGTTATGCAATTGGTCGGACGTGCATGATGTCCGTTCTCACACTGCTAGTCGTGATGCTTTCGAGTTTGGAATTGGAAACCTTCCCTGCCTCATTACGCTCAAATATGCAACACATGGCTCCAATGATTGCATTGCGGCTGCAAAGGCTGCTATGGAGAGAGCAGCTGGCACACATCCCAATCGCCCGTCTCCACTCTTTCAAAAGCTGGATACGACCCACACCACCCGTGACGGTCATTTGGGAAGGTACTACTGTATTCTAATTCCTAAGTTTATGTGTATGTGAAATTTCTCTCTTAATTAATTTCAATGTCTCGTATGTTCTCTTTGTATGACTTATTAACGTACCTTGTAGGCATAAACGTGGGGAGTCAGAAGCCAGGCCAGCCAGGCAAGCCAGGTTTGAAGCCTTGTTCGCCAAGTTGAAAGCCAAGAAAGCCAGGGTCAGCTTGTGCCTGCCTCCAACTCTCAGCCAAGCCGGCTCAAGCTCGGTGCTTGCGCGAGCTCCTGAGTAGGGCTCGACTCAATCTTTGCTCTGACTCGATCCTGCTTGCTATCCTGGCCGCGACCACTGCCATGTGGACCTGACAAGGCGGCCAGCAGCGAGTGAGGGCGTGCAAAAGGTGGGTGCGGGCGGCCCATGGACGCGGCGGAGAATGGCGTCCGGCAAGGTGTGGTCGGTGGCGCTGATGCGTGGGTGTGGCAGAGTTGCACCCAATCCGCGTCATTCCACGTGTGGCCATAGCTACACCTGTTGTATATGCCGCATGGGCCGGCTAGCGAACATGCCAAGCAACACGAAACACGAAGGAACACCAAGCTGCTCCTGCTCCTCATCCGGACATGTTTTGAGATTTTTAGCTGTAGACGCTTCTACCAGTGATGGATAATGTAAGGCATTTCCAGTTTACGCAAAAGTTTCTTGTTGCGCGATTCTTTCGGACGTGGAGTTTGTGAACCCGAGCACACTGGAGCCTGTTATCTGTGTCGTTCAATACTGCCTCGTGATTCGTTGCATTGAATGCCCGTGACAGGCCCGCGGTCACCCAGGAATTGGGAAATTCAGATATACGTAGCGGTGCAGTACTGACAGGTGAGACAGGAGCGTTACGGACGTTGGGGTGCCGTCCACTGATCGGATCAGAGCCGTGGCTCGAGACGTCTCCGCCATCCTGATCCGTGGTTCAGAACTGATGCTTTCCGGTAAGTTCACAGTTGTCGAGTAAATGCAGGTATGGGTAGATCCGAGCGTGGAGCTTTCCTGTCTGAAAAGTGGCGATCCGGCGGAGAGGAGGCAACTTCGGCTGCAGCCTGCAGGAGAAGATGAAGATCTGACTTTTGCAGGAATTTTTTGGGGGGTCGCAGGGGATATGCAAGACTGTGCTAGAGGAGGTGAACGATAGTGATATACCACTGGCGCCGGTCTACCGGCGGCGAGGTGACGGCCTTGTCGGCGTCAGCGCCGACGCCCAGATCTATGGGGCAAAAGTGGCGGCACAAGCTGCGGGTCGAGATACAGCTCAAGCATCCGAGCAATCCATAGAGCAGATCGATCCGAAAAGCCCAGGGTGGACTCGTAGCTATGCAGTTTTTATTTAACTCGTATTAACTGATATATATGAAAACGACACATATTTCAGTATGAAGAAGAATTGCTGATTCTTGCCTTCTCCTAGTTCATCGGGAAAGATCTAAACGAAAAAAATAGTAATTTGGGTGAGCCGTTGACGTCATAACATGTAGCCCTAAGCTAACTGAATTTGATGTATGCTTCCTGTTTTTCTCTACTGGAATGCCTGCTGTCTGTAATTTGTTGCTGTAATAGCAGTAAAATTGAGTAGAATGAATCAAAGCTGCCTGCTGTCTCTCAAAAGGAAGGCTATCACTGGATTATTCCATGGTCTATGATAGTGTTGTTTCAACAAAAAATAGTTGATGGTCTACTCGGTTTTGCATTGACAAGTTGCTACACCTGCAGAACTGAAAAGCTGTATTAAAAGTTCAGAAACTGAAGGCTACCAGAACCCAACCCTGAAGACATATTTCCGTCCAGGTAGTTCGTCTCGCCAATCGCCAAAGACAGTAGTGCTTCCATCATTTGGGAGGTCGATGAACATCTCACTTATTGCATGGAGGGTCTGTTTAGCAAGACAGTTATTTTAGGTGCAATGCTTGATATCAGATCATCCTCACTGTGCTGCCTCTTCTGCTGGTGATCAGGTGTTCTGCCCCGTCGATCTCTTTTTTTATAGGTGTCAACTGATACATGTCAGAAAATGTTCAAAATCAGTTAGTTCATTTGTATATGTTGGGTTACGCGGAACAATTTGACGAGTACACAGGACATCACCTTTGCATGCCCATGAGAGACTTCTTTTGTTTTCTCTTTAACAAACTTGGGATCAGTACTTGTGGGTTGCATAGCCAAAATACTAGTGTGAGTGCACTTACCTCTGCGGATTTCGTTGGCTCTTGCTGGGCAATCGTTGAATCCTCTGGCGGAGCAGCATGTGCACCTATTGCCAACTGTTGTCATGAGTTCTTGGGTAAACTTGAACATGTCAGCATGCATGTTAACCCGCGTGGTGTTGATTTGACGCTGGCAACTAGCATTCTGCTCCTTCAGAAGAATAGTTATCTCGTTTGTAACCTGAATCATTTAAACAAGTTCAGAAAATTCACACATTTCTGGGGGTTTTGAGACAGCACAAAATGAACAATGTAATGTTGTACTGCATGTTTTCAGGGATTCTTGCAATGTCATTTATTTAGGGGTGGGTTCCATACCAAATTTGGATATCGGCTACGGAGATATTGTGAAAAGTCAAGTGGTCCGATCGCACGGAGTGGTGTCTCCACATCCAGTAAGTGCCCTATTGATAATGATGATCCATGCCCTGCATCTGCCCTTTCGTCTGTTTGTTGCACGCGGCTATGGTCTTGACTGGCAGCCTTCACTTGTTGATTAGTTATACTCTCCAAACAATCTGGGTAGTTGCGCCGCGCATAGCACACATCTAATGCAGGTCGAAGCTGCAAAAATCAAACTGTTATAGATAACATGATTCTGGCATCAGGAGACATGACATGTCAATCACGTGGCCTGGCAAATTACCTTGCTATTGGAGTATGATGCCACACTGGTCCCCATGACTGCTGCCATATTTATCATCCTTCTAACGCTGATCTGGTCAAAAAGACTGATCCGAGGGAGGACATCGTGGGACTTGTTGAACATTCCTAGGTCGATGTTGTCAAGGAAGAATACCTGGCAGCATATAAAACACATACAGAACTAAATCAACAGAAAAGCACCGCGTGTATCAAATGGAACAAATTCCAGGGATTTCATAAGCTGGAGCGAGAGATAAAATGCTGACCTGCAGGAACAGGTGACATCCCACTAAATTAGTGTTGGGGTTGTTGGCCAACACATCCTTTTTGAGGCGTCGAACTGCCTCGAGAAGGCATTCAAGTACATGCTCACACCAGTTAAACTGTGATACCGTCTCTGTGCTAGCAAGTGCTCCCCAGTAGTCTATGGTCGCGTAATCATGTTTTGTGGTTGGTGCCACACATGAGCCCAGTTCTTTGCAAGCTTGCTTGATGACTCAGAAATATTCTAAAAGGAATTCCTTGGCCGCCAGAAGACTATGCACCCCTGTCTTGTCCACCCCAAGTGTACTCTTTATGAACTGGGTTGCTTCAGGCTTGATGAAGCCATCACGGCCCTTATCATTTGGCCTGCACGGTATCCCAAAAACCTTGTGCACATCCTTAGCCCAAAACTTGAGAATTTTCATCTCTGACAGTACGATTGTACGACGTGTGACGCTGACCTTGCTCATTGTCCATGCACTGAATTTGAAGTCCAGTTTCTGGAGCATGGGAAGCTGTAGCATAACACCAAAATCCAATTTCTGAGCGTGGGAAGCTGTAGCATACCACCAAATCAAATTTCTGTAACCAACCACTTCTTGAATTCATAAAATGTCTAAATGACTTGTACTGCACGCTTAATTGAAATTCAGGATGTGGGTGACGGTGGCGCTTGGGCTTCATTGCCATACAATGACTTGTCTGGGTTCGGCGCTAACTGGGTCATCGGTTTCAGCTCCGTCACAATTGCCAAGAGTCAGACATGGTAACTGCAATAATAAAGTGATAATTAGTAATGGATTTCATCTAGAATCTGTGGTGAACAAAAACAAGATTCAGAATAAAATATTTAGTCACTTGTGCAAGCCAGCATGATTCCTTAATCCAACTAAAATGTTGTTCCTAACGGCCAAAACCGACAAAGCGACTGCTAATTACATCTAAAATAAGCTGTACGCATAAGTCTCTAAACTTAAATCTGATGAGGATAAGCCTCGTCGCTCCTTGCAAACCGAACCGATGCTAAACAGATCTGCCGACTATGCATTTCAAAATTGGTACATGGTGCTAAACTGAGATCGAACTCCATGAAGGTTATGCATTTCAGATCAGTACGGGCTGTCTAAACGCTAAAAGGCTTTGGATTCAACTGCACTAACAGCAAAAATCAGCCTAGAGATCTGAGATCTAGCCCCATGAGCCGCGGTGGGGAACGGGGGTGAGCGAGCAGTATTTTGAAACAAAAATAAATCAATGGCCGGCAATTAGACAGGGCATGGAAGTGTACCGGATGTAGGCTGGCGGCGCCGTCGATCTGCCGCCGGGGACGTTGCTGAACAGGCGTCGGTGGGGATGAACGGCACCTGCGCAAGACGATCCTTGTTGGGGAAGGCTGGCAGCTGCAACGGGCAGACACCATAAATTAACAATGTGACGATGTTAGTACGGAATCTAGCGTTTGACGGCTCATATCGTCCGCGTCCATCCGAGCCCCGCCCGTTCGGGACTAACGGGGTAACGGCTGTTTCATGTCAGACGTGGGCCACAGCAATGATAACAAACAGAATACATAAACAATACCCGTGGCTATACTTCTGGGAGTGTGCATCTCGGGACAAACTACTGGCACAGATAACGAGCTCACTGGTGCTCGTGCTCACATGAGCACTTTCGGATTCTTTCACGTGTTACTCCTTACTACTTGTTGGGGCGTGCCCATGGCGTGCCACCTGAGCGGAAGCTCGGCGGTGCCAGGTGGGTAGTGCCCCTTTCCTTCCTATTTGTACTAACTAGCAAAAGGGCCCGTGCGTTGCAACGGGATAAAAGTATTACTCATTCTTGTTCTCATTGTTGACGGTGGCATGATGTCCATCTAATCGTAATGGGTGTGAACATTGCTCAATCCAAGGTGATCAGCTCGGCCATCACACGACACACATGTCACAAAGCCACGCCGGAGCAATGGAATGTTTAAAACTTAAAAATTCTAACCTCATCGAACTTGACATGGGGGCAGCCCTGCAAGGCAGTGGCGGCGCTAGGATTAGGCCACGCCCCAGGCAGCCTTTGACAACTGTAGCACTGTAGCTACAGTGTCCTTTAGAGAGTACGAAGGAAATCAGCCTCACGCCCTAGGCAGCCGCCCGGGCTGCCTGGGGCCTATCTCCGCCGCTGCTGCAAGGGATACTCCTTGCACCACCCCTCACATTTCTACTCGTTTTTACTTCTAGTGTTGATAGTAGGCAATAGGAGGATATCTTCATTAAGTCCGCGAATTGCGACACAAAATAGGATCGATTATAAAATTCAGCATACACACAATAGAGGGAAACTATCAGTATACACAGGATACATATAAAAAACTGAAAGTATATGCAATGCAGAGGATCAAGCTAAATGAAAACATCATTATAGATGATACTGCCAGGCGGGAGGTTAGAATATTGTATGACAATTGACAAAAGAAATTTACCTCCTTCCTATCACTTCAAAAAAAAAATCCTGTGAATATCATATATTCTGCCTAACAGATAACAAATTAAGTGTAGTTCCAGTAATCAATCACAACATGATAAAAAGTTCATTTCAGGACATATGCATTCATTTGAAGTCGTTCTTGTATCACGTGGCATTTTCTCCCAGTATATTCGGTACATGCTTTAGTGTACTACTTTTTCTGCCATAGTAACAACTTTGTTATAGCTCCCCAAAACATAGTGCACAAACAGAAAAAAATGGCATGGCTTTTGTGGGAGGTTGCCACTTCTCAGTCGGTAGTAACACCACAAAATCATCTTTTTTTTTTCAACTGTAGCACTGCCAACACCTTTGATGCAGAACATCTTGATGACCAATCTTAATACAAACTATGTATACAATTATAGTAGTTACATGCTATAATTGGTCTCTAGTGATTTGACCCTTTCAGAGAGCTAGTAAACCAGCAAATTTCAGTTAAGCACTCAAGGGACCTATAACAGGTATTTAAATTAAAAATACTGTGACATCTCCTCAGAGAAGTACCATAATTTAGACAGAGCTTGTTGCTGACAGGTTTTGAAGAGAAGACTGGAAGGGAACCATTGGCATCATGGGGCTAGATAGTTGAGGAATTTAACCTTGGGCAAGAGGGGATCCTGTACTCACTGTAAGAAAGCTCCAGAGAGTCTATTTCCTCTGAACACCCCTCACGCCTGTGGACGAGCGTTGACTAACTTAGAGAGAAATAACATACATCTAGACAGCGCGTCTGTTGACAGGTTGTGCTAATACGTTTTTGTAGCCCCAGTTTCAGATCTTTTTCCTTCCAAATTTCTTCTCTCATTACCTCATGTCCGTTGCTCAATGAAGATGCTCAGCTGAGGATCTTTTCACCTTGTTGCTACCTGTTAAATTGGGATGAACGTTTCAGATATGGTGTGGCATTTGCATGTACTGGTTCGGATAAATAATTAGGAATTCAATGGGCCGAACACACACACACAAATATCTTTAAAGTAATTTTCCTTGTAAATAGGCAGGAAGGAGAAACTTACAGTGGGCAGGTTGGGAAGCTTCTCATTCACCATCTTTTCAAGAGCTAGAGCCAACTCCATTGGTAAAATCACAAGATGCTTGCAAGATAGAACACATGAATATTTCACAAGCTATAGGGTTCCACAAAACGAAAGCAACAAATCAGATTAAACAACTTGCTACTTTCTTCCGAGTCCTTGTATATTTGACTGATGACATGTTGAATTCAAAAGGTCATTGGAGAGCAGCTACATAACTGACCAACAACTAAAACGTCACATATGTTTGATGAAGCTACATAACTTTACATACACCTACTAACTTTATTACCCTGTGATTAAGTGTTACTTTCCCTAGTTGATTAACTTGGCACAAATGACACCTCTTTTTCGAACAACCGAATATGCAATGAACAGACAGGGAAAACACATCAATAGAAACACACACAACCATAAATGAACTTACTACAGAGCATCACCTTTTTCAGAGTGGTCGAACTCTGTTAATGGAGTCACAATGAACTGGAGCCTGACCCTCCCTCCATGTTTGTTCCGATTGACACAAAAGAATACACCAAGCATCACCCATCCGTTTAAAGCTAGCACACATGGGATAATGGTATTAATCTCTCATACAATCACGACAATATGCATATGATAGCAACAATAAATGCAATCAACACCAGTAGCAATAATCAGTACAAATAGCTTAAAAATATCACTTCAGCAGGAGCACCAAAAGCATGAAAGAACATCACATATAAGTATATAATTGATCCAAACCATAGCTCCCTGTACAAAAAAATTGCCCCAAGCAGAGCAAAGGATAAAGAATGGAATACACAACACATGATATGGTATAAATCCCCAACCGAACCCCTCCATCTCTCTGTATAAAATTCCCCAACCGAACCCCTCAATCTCTCACATCTCTATGTCCCCCAATTATTTTGAACCAATAATCAGTCCCCCTTCTTTTCATGATGTAATAGCATTCAGAAAACCAAGATGCAATAGTACCACGGGATTGGGTTTAGCGGAATGCTTGGTCTGTGTTTAGGGAGAGGAAGGCGAGGATGCAGGACGTAGAGGTGGGGTTGAGCGCGAAGGTGGCCTTGACTTGGGAGGTCGGTGAGGAATTGTATTTTTTGCCATGGAAGGCAGCAGCTTCCCCGCCGGAGGCCGGAGGCCAACACTTCCTCTCCGGATCTCGTGGGGACGGAAGTCGGGGGAGTGCTTTAGATCTCACGAGAAAGGGCCTCCTCTTCCACGGCATGACCAGCCTCTTCTTGCCGGTGGAAGGCAGCAGCTTCCCCGGCGGAGGCCGTCGCCAGCGCTTCCTCGCCGGATTTTGTGGTCGGCCTAGTCGGAGGAGTGCTTTCTCCGGGATCTCACACTTCCTCGCTGGATCTCGCGTGGAACTTCCTCGTCGGAGAAGATTAGGAGAGGATGGGGAGGGGAAGAAGAACAAGGCGACGGAGGGCGGAGAAGACCGAGGGAGGGCGGAGAGGGCCGGCGGCGGCGGAGGCTCGAGAGGAACGACGGCGGAGTCAGCGGATCCGCAGCGGCGAGCGGTGGTGGGGCGACGATGGGGCGAGGGCAGCGGCGGATCCGCTCGTGAGAAGGAGAGGCGCTCGGGCTATTGGGGACTCCGGGTTGATTCTTAAAGAGGTCAGGGACCTTTTTGCAACAATAAAGCGTTGTTCCCAGTTCCACTTAAAAAGGAGTGCGGGTTCAATTATCAAAAGGCACAGGGACTTTTTTATAAAAACGTCGCGACGGTGAACCCGGAGACTCAATCCGTGCTTTATTATTACTAGTATAACGCCCATGCATTGCCACGGGCTCTTCAAAATTTATAATCAGTATCTTTCATTTATCATCCCCTCATATTGGGTGATTATGGGGTTCTCTAATTAGAAACACAACAATCAAATATTAGGAAATTTCACCGAACGAACAACAACAAATAATACGATATCTATCAAACGAATAAAATGAGGTCATATTTTTGGTCCGTCATGCACTTCTGTTGAAAAGTGCCTATCCCTTTTAGAATCAACCCACTGTTTGCTCGCACGCAAGAAAATACATCTCTAAAGTGGGGAACCGATCGGTGCCAAAAAGAACTCAAACTCCTATCCAATCTCGACTTCGTGCTCTTCCACTTCCATTGATAAAGATGGGACATCAAGGGTTTCATCATGATGACCTCGAGCAGCCGCCGACATCCCTCCCCACATCTACCCCTACCCCCTGCTGCCGCTTGCACTGTCCTTGCTCCTCAAGGGAGCTAGGGACACAATGTTCTCTAGGATGGGCATGACCAGATCCACGAGGAGGCCACATTCTTTCATGGGAACCCAACCAAGCACACCACCCTCCGCAACCATCCAATCCCGGCCTAACAAAGTCAAGACCCGCCATCGATCCATAAATCAGGCTCGCCGCATCCAGGTTCACTGCAAGTCTGCGACGAGTCTGTAGTCAACATCTTGACTTTGGCTATCCCCACGGAAGAATCATCGGATCCTGCTTACTTTTACCATCACTTGGTCTCTTCCCAAGGCAGCGACACCACCCAGCCAATCACCACCACCGCTTGCGGCTTGCCTACATAAAATCATGAGAAATCCCCACGGCGGTGCTGTAAGATCACCTTGGCGACCTCGACAGTGACCGACTGGTCTAAGATCTAAGCTAGCCGCTCTTTGTAGAAACCAATAGAAGTAGGCATGTGACTCAGATTTGTTCTTTGGTGTGCATGTGTTTCTTGCTGCCCACCAGCTCTTGTCTACAACTCGCCTATCTCTGTACCAGCTCTTGGTCTACAACTCGCCTATCTCCATGCTCGAGACGACCAAGCTCGATGCGCAAGCCGCATACGTCTGCTAGAGCTATATCCAGGCCCTATGATTTTTGGATCACTGACACTATGGGTGCCAGGACCGGAGTCGCCCTCATCCACCAAGTGGATCAAGGAGGCCCACCACCTAGACTCTACATCCCAACATTTTGTGTTTTCCTATAAAAAGTAAAGAACCTTCTCTAATAAACGTAAATATAACCTTTTGGTTTTATAGTCTCAACTTTCCTACACTCCAATACCAGAAGGATTTCTTGGTTTTATTTAATGACCTTCTTGAATGTCATTCACTTAGAAAGGTAGTAATACAATCTGTGATATTAAGGCAAATTATTAGTCATATTAAAGTGCAAAAGGCCCTATAGGAGTCAAAGCATGACTTTTATGGTTATACTGTAATTTGCAAGATCTGAGATTTATGCAAGTGTACAATTAGAGAAGAGCCAATTAAATAGATTTTCACATTCAGAATAGTACGATTAGCAGTAGCACTTCAATTTTTTCATGTTTGATCAGCTTGCTAGGTGGTTATCACTAAGCATGTTGGAACGATGAGCATAACCTAACTTAGTTCAGTACGTGTTGCTGCAAATTAGTTCAGTACGTACGAAGCTGTTGCTAATTTCAATGCCTGGCTGTTGCAAGTTTCTAATGAAAAAGTACTTCAGGTCAAAGGTCAGGGAATATACACTTTTGTTATCATGGTTGTTTCCTTATAGTGAACAACTTTGATCACCACTTCAACAGCTACTATCTATAAGAAGACATTAGCTAAGTAGATACAGGCAAAGAAAGCATGTAGGCAAAACCAAAATTAAAAACATCCTTCTCAATGGAGCTCGTGCAGTTCAGAAGACCCTAATCATCGATGAGGGACCCCTCCGATGGTAGCATGGCGTGACAATTTTCGTCAATGACGACACCCAAAGTACCTTGCATAATCCATCGATCCAGTTCGGAACAATCAAGCACATACCTTGCAAAGTGATGTGGATCTGAAGCAGAGGTGGGAAGGTAAAGGCTCAGGTGAGGTGGAATGAGACGTTGATATAGACGTGCACGCATGAGAATAAGGCGGTGCCCAGGATGGATCTCCATCGGAGGAGGCCGGATCCGCTGGGGAGGAGGTCGCTGTAGTACCTGCCATCTGTGCGATGGATCACGGGGCTGGCAGGCAGGGGGAGGGGATAGGAGGGAGTGGGTGGGCTAGAGCGCAGATGGCGGGTGCCCCCGACGACGGCTGGGAAGGATGGTGGAGGAGGTGGATGAGGATGGCGGCGGCGGCGTCTACGGTTGCGCCTCGTCCGCAGCCGTGCTGGTGGTGGTCGATGCGAGAGCCGGATGGCGTCGGCCAGAATCAGGCAGGGGCGACAAAGATTTAGAGGAGAGAGAGAATGGAGGCGATGAGCGATGGGAGGAAGGGCCACCGGCGATTGGGGTGGCTTTAGATGGGCCCTCCGTGGCCGCCTATTTCATGGGACGAACACCCGTGCTCACCGTCGGGCTCGCCTTCGGCCGCTGCCACGCCGACATTCACGACGTAGAGCCCCTTCCTCCGATCCCATTTGCCAGGGAGGCAGCACCATCCTTCATCGTAGAGAACGAGTCCACACTGAGATCCCAACCAGATCGTGATTGCGCCTCCCCAAACCGCAGCGGCACATCCCACTCCATCAACGACCAACCTATATGAGGCGGAGGGTCAGTGTAGGACGCGAGCGCCATCACCATGGACGTGGGGGACGCCGTAGGTGGGAAGGAGGCGGCGACGGCGTCTGTGTCAGGAAGATCGCACGACGGTGGCGGCGTTTACTCGAGGGGATCGAGAGGAGCTGCGTTTGATGCCGGGTGGGTTCTTTGGTGCGTGCGTGGGGCTGGAGATTGTGATAGGTGATCAGGTGAGGGCGTGCCATACCTGGATCGATAGCCTTACCATGCCTGGTGGTAATTTAAATTTATTACCATATTCGATATTTCCCGAGTATGGCCTTACCATACCTGGATTGATAGCCTTTGGGGTAATTTAAATTTATTACCATATAATTACCATATTCAAAATTTCCTGAGTTATGACCTTACCATACCTGGATTGATTTATTACTATACATGGATTAATTATGATTTATTACTATATGATTTATTACTATACGTGGATAGCCTTACCATACCTGGTGGTAATTTAAATTTATTACCATATTCGATATTTCCCGAGTTATGGCCTTACCATACCTGG
>NC_041390.1:629313105-629313451 GCF_002162155.2 Triticum dicoccoides | reverse complement strand
AATTTATTACCATATAATTACCATATTCAAAATTTCCTGAGTTATGACCTTACCATACCTGGATTGATTTATTACTATACGTGGATTAATTATGATTTATTACTATATGATTTATTACTATACGTGGATAGCCTTACCATACCTGGTGGTAATTTAAATTTATTACCATATTCGATATTTCCCGAGTTATGGCCTTACCATACCTGGATTGATAGCCTTTGGGGTAATTTAAATTTATTACCATATTCGATATTTCCCAAGTTATGGCCTTACCATACCTGGATTGATAGCCTTTGGGGTAATTTAAATTTATTACCATATAATTATCATATTCAAAATTTCCTGA
>NC_041390.1:629310589-629312296 GCF_002162155.2 Triticum dicoccoides | reverse complement strand
TATACGTGGATAGCCTTACCATACCTGGTGGTAATTTAAATTTATTACCATATTCGATATTTCCCGAGTTATGGCCTTACCATACCTGGATTGATAGCCTTTGGGGTAATTTAAATTTATTACCATATAATTACCATATTCAAAATTTCCTGAGTTATGACCTTACCATACCTGGATTGATTTATTACTATACGTGGATTAATTATGATTGATTACCATAAATACGTTGGGTATTGCCGGTCAGACGAGAAAAGAGAAAAACCAGTGGGAGTGGCTGGTGGGAGGTGGGACGAAGAAAAACCGGTTGAAAATAAACCGGTTGAAAGTGGGGGGGGGGGACTATTCAACCAATTCGTCCATTAGGAGTAGAGATTATAGGGAGAGATATACACATCCATTTTGATTTGCATTTTCTGATATATATAACACAATTGCATTAACTTCGTTTAGTGCAACTAACTGATAGTTGTTGCACTGACAATTTATTCTTTTGGTAAGGAGTAGAAATTTTGCATGAAATCATTAATACATAAGCAAAATATGTAGGCATATAAAGGTAGTTCCCATCAAACAAACCACTACAAATATGCTGGCATACAAAGATAGTTGCCCATCAAACAAAGCACTACAGTGTGCCGCACTTTCAGCTCCCGGCCTCCTTGGCCGTCTCTTCAGCATAGCGAGGAGGCCGTCTCTTCAACACCGCGCGCCGAGAGAACGGCGATGAAGATGCCACGGGTTGCTTGGCCTCCTTGTCCGTATCCTTGGCTCCACGCGGCGAGGGAAGAAGACAAAGACACGGACTGGTCGACCTCGTCCGTCTCTCCCGACACCGTGTGCGACGGTGCGAGGACGACGGTGGCACCCAGATGGGAGGACTCTAATCATATAACAGCTCATATGTGTGCTGGAGAGACAAGCATCCATATGATACATACCTGATTCAGAAGGTGTATCTGCAGTAGGTGCCCTCCAAGCAAGAACTGAAGGTGTCGCCGCCGTCACAGCTACAAGATTATTTGCAGCCTGCAACACAAATACAAATAAAAATCTAGCCAACTGGATAATATAATTAGTATTGAACATTGGTGATAACAATAGCAACCCATAAATTAAGTGGCTCCAAACTGGCAACCCAACCCATGAATCACATCTTCTTCGGTACAACCGCCTGACACATCAACGGTCCAGATTAAAAGATACCCTTTCACGAGAATAAGTGAGTAGGGGTAGGATGGGAAAATTAAAGTGGAGAAGGCGTACCGCGGCGTAGCGAGGCGCGTCCCCGTACGGCCCGCTATACGCCCGTACGTGGGCGGTGTACGCCGCGTGAGGAGGAGGGCGGGCCCACGCGTACTAAACCTAATCCATTAATTCGGCGCGGATTAGGCGAATCCATTAACGCCGGTGCAGTGAGACGTCCCGTCGCCGGCGTCGGTCCGCGGGCGGCGCGGATTCACACGCCACCGCCTGCCGCGCGCCTGCGCACGCCACCGCTTAACCGCCCGTGCAGGCCGCCCCTCGCGTACCAGGCATTAATCGCCAGCGCCGATTCACACGCCGCCGCCTGCACTTCTGCGCCCCTTGACCGCTCGGCTGCCCCGACATTGATCGCCGGCACCCCGCCCTACCCACCACTACGCCCTATAAAGAGCGCCTCGCGCCCTCCGTTGGCTCGCACACCTCCCTCGCCTCGCCTCTCCTTCT
>NC_041390.1:629307231-629310124 GCF_002162155.2 Triticum dicoccoides | reverse complement strand
CCCGCGCACGTCGTACCTCTCCCTTTCGCCGGCGATGGCACGCCCCAACTTGAGGCTCGAGAAGGCGGAGGAGCTCGCTCACTTTGTAATCCCCGCCGCGCCCGACGTGCGCCTGCCGGCGAGGTGGCGCCTGAGCGTCGACGGCATTCCTGTGGCGCCGGTGCCCGAGGTCGTCACCCACCTCTTCGCCTGCGCCGTCGGCCTGTACAGGGCTCGCCTGTCGCCGGAGGAGCTCGCCGACCCCCAGTACGCCCCCAACAACCCCGGCTGGGCAGACCGCCTCGCCGATGAAGCACAACCGCGGCATCAGCTCTGGGATGGGCGCACCTTCAAGGAGGTGGTCGCGCCGTACCGCGCGCAGGCGGTCGCCGGCGCCGTGCCAGCTCCGCCGGGGTACGGAGCTGTACCGCCGCGGCGAGGCGCGCTCGACCCGCGCCCGCCTCGACTTCGGTGCCATGCACCCACCCGCGCCCCGCGGAGGCCCCGGGGATCGCCGTACGGCGGGCAGGAATGGCGTCGGGTCAAGCCGTACCGCGGGCAGGAACGGCGCAGGGTCCAGCCGCGCCCCTCCGCCCGAGCCGCAGCAGCCGCCAGAGCCGGCATTGGTGGCGGAGTACAGGCGGCTGGCGGCGGAGGCCGGTAACCCGGACGACATGCCGGGCTACCAGACGGCGCTCCGGGAGTCAGAGAACATGCCGCAGTCGCCGCCGCTCGTTCAGGAGTACATTCAGGTCGCCCCAGGCGCCGTCCACCCGGAGGACTTTCCCGGGTATCATGCCGCGCTCGAGGACTCGATGGCTGCGCCGACCGTGCCCGTGGTGCCCCTCGACGACAGCAGCAGCAGCAGCGATGACAGCGACAACGGCGACGGGCTCTATGACGAGGCAGACTTCGGCGGCGTGGAGAACGAGTAGTTTAGGGTTTATTTCAAAATGTCGTTTAGTAATGTTTAATTATTTTGGTAATGTTCTTTAGTTAACTTTTATTTCTAGTACTATGTAAAATACCTATGAAAACTATAATGAAATATCGAGTGTTTGAATGGATGGTTTTTAAATGTTGTTGAAGAATCAAGTGTTTGAATCGATACTGTTATTTTTAGTTTTAAAAAGAGTTGTATTGTAAAAAAAATTTAGAAAAGAATTAAACTTGAATTGAAAAAACCTATGAAAACTAGAAAAGTAAATATAAAACCAAACAATAAAAAACTAACATAATATTCGCAAAACAAGTTAGAAGATTTTTTAAAAAAATATTGTATTGTAAAAAATAAAAAATCAGAAAAGAATTAAACTTGAATTGAAAAAAACCTATGAAAACTAGAAAAGTAAATATAAAACCAAACAATAAAAATATTGACATAATATTCGCAAAACAAGTTAGAAGATTTTTTTTAAAATATTGTATTGTAAAAAATAAAAATTCAGAAAAGAATTAAACTTGAGTTGAAAAAAACCTATGAAAACTAGAAAAGTAAATATAAAACCAAAAAATAAAAAAATTGACATAATATTCGCAAAACAAGTTAGAAGATTTTTTTTAAAATATAGTATTGTAAAAAAATAAAAATTCAGAAAAGAATTAAACTTGAATTGAAAAAAACCTATGAAAACTAGAAAAGTAAATATAAAACTAAACAATAAAATATTGACATAATATTCGCAAAACAAGTTAGAAGATTTTTTTTAAAAAAAGAACGCCGCCACGGAGCCGAGCGAGGCTTAGTAAGTCGCTCCCGATCAAGCCGATCGGCGAAAGGGAACGCTTTTCGGCCCCGCAAGGCCCACCGGCCCAACCAGGCGGCGTAGAGAAAGTAGGCGGTCTATTTCTTCGGATCACAACGGTGTAGGGCGGGACGCGCTATTTAAACTGGTGCGGGCGAGATCCGGCAGGAGAGGTGGGACTAAAAATAGAGCTCGCCTGTCACGGCGCTGCGCGTGGACCGCCTAGGTGGGCCGATTTCTGTGGGCCGCTGTAAGGCGCGCGCGCGAGCGGCCTCTCGGGGCGCTGCGCGTTGACTGGCAAGGTGGGCCGATTTCAGTAGGCCTAGTGGGCCGCTGGAAGGCGCGCCTGCGAGCGGTGGAGGGTGAAGGGGCGGGGTTGATATGATGGATGGTTTCGTTTAGTCCCACCTCGCCCGTCGAAGGACGCCCAGACCGGCTTATATAGGCGGATTCATGCACCCTAGCAGATAGATAGATAGTAATAATGTGATTTGACTTTGCACTGCCCGGGCAGCTCTGCCGCAGCTGCCCGGACAATGTTACACTGTTCGAGCAGCTGCGGTAGTGCTGTTAGTGCATTGTAAATTCAGATCACATTATTATTATGTATCTTATTTTTGATAGTTTAGCACTTTACGGAAAGTTTGTTTTATTAATACATAAAGTTTTGTAATATTTTTGTCCGGTCAGCGTTTTACTTGTTTCAAACTCATGCATCATATTCATTTAAAGAATGTCGAAAAATAACTCGTTTTCGGACAGGGCCTTTGCTCCTACCCGAACGGTCTATGGAGAAGGAGGTCAATTTTTTGACATCTTCAGAATGGCGTGAAATTTTGCATGTGAGTTAGTATGCCCACTCCCACCCAGAATCCAAAAATTTATGGTATTTGATACGAAGAGCACGTTGCGTCACGTCCGGTCAGCATTTAAAGTGTTTCGGCCGAAAAAATTATAGAAAATTCAAAAAATGGCAAAAAGCCACGAAACTTGTCATGCATCCTATTCGTGATGGTACAAGACTATGGAAAAAAAATTGGGTTCATTTGATGGATATCGAAAAATACCTCGTTTTCGGAAAGGGCATTTGCTCCTACCCGAACGGTCTACGGAGAAGGTCAATTTTTTGAAATCTTCAAAATGGCCTAAAATTTTGCATGTGAGTTAGT
>NC_041390.1:629306334-629307221 GCF_002162155.2 Triticum dicoccoides | reverse complement strand
CGGGTCAGCATTTAAAGTGTTTCGACCAAAAAAATTATAGAAAATTCAGAAAATGGCAAAAAGCCATGAAACTTGTCATGCATCCTATTCATGATGGTACAAGACTATGGAAAAAAATTGGGTTCATTTGAAGGATATTGAAAAACACCTCATTTTCGGAAAGGGCCTTTGCTCCTACCCGAACGGTCTACGGAGAAGAAGGTCAATTTTTTGACATCTTCAGAATGGCCTGAAATTTTGCATGTGAGTTAGTATGCCCACTCTCACACAGAATCCAAAAATTTATGGTATTTCGATACGAAGATCACGTTGCGTCACGTCCGGTCAGCATTTAAAGTGTTTTGGCCAAAAAAATTATAGAAAATTCAGAAAATGGCAAAAAGCCACGAAACTTTTCATGCATCCTATTCACACTACTAGGAAAAGGGCTATAGATAGGATTGATACTAATGGCGCACCAGGGAAGCAGTGCGCCACTACTATATACTAATGGCGCACCTGTTGGTGATGCGTCATTAGTGTGGAAGACACTAATGGCGCACGAGAAAAAGGGTGCGCCACTAGTATTGATTTTTTTTCCATTTTTCCAAAGATACTAATGGCACATCAGGTCGATAATGCGCAATTACTAGTTCTACCTAGTAATGGCGCACCAGGCAGAGAGTGCGCCATTACTGTAAAAAAAATTATTCTTTTTTTTTTGCAAAACTACTAATGGCGCACCGTTTCAAATTTTTTCTAAATTTCATGGGCACTTTATGAATTCATGAGGACACTTGATCTCGATCCCCCTCCATCTCGATCTCGATTCCCCCTCCATCTCGATCTCGATCCCCCTCCATCTCGATCTCGATCCCTCCCCCGCTCCACCGCCGCCGATGAGCACC
>NC_041390.1:629305423-629305894 GCF_002162155.2 Triticum dicoccoides | reverse complement strand
GCACCCTCCCCTGCTCCACCGCCGCCGCCGATGATATTTTCAAATAACAAATTTGATGATATTTAAAAAAAAATATTACTGTTTTTATTAAAAAATATTACTATTTCATATTCATATTCATTTTTAAAAAAATAATAATAAAAAAGTGTAGACTACAATTGTTGTTAAACAACAATTATTACTGTTTGTATAAAAAAATATTACTGTTTCATATTCATATTCATATTCATTTAAAAAAATATCTTATTTATGGCGCACGGGTGGCTGGTGCGCCATTGCTATTAAAAAACATTCTAATGGCGCACCGCCTGGGGGTGCGCCATTAGTAATCTTCTCCACACCGCGCCGCACCTTCCCCCCTCCCACTCGCCAGACTACAGTCGATTCGCCCATCTCCGTCCATCGCGTCACCGCCGCCGCTGCCCCGACCCACTGCGCCGCAGCCGCCCACGCGCCCCCGCCGCCTCCCTC
>NC_041390.1:629302342-629304701 GCF_002162155.2 Triticum dicoccoides | reverse complement strand
GCCTCCCTCTCCCCTTCGACTACGAGGACCCGGACGAGCGCGGACGCCCTCGAGCCATCCCTTCGACGCCGCCGCCGACCCCGACCCCGACCCCGACCCCTCCAGGTACCTCTCCTCCTTCCTCCTTCCTCCCTCTCCACCCTTCCTCCCCATTACCTGCCCATGGGCGAGCACCCCTCCCATCCTCGGCAGCAACTTCGTTAGCAATCAGATTGAGTCTCAATACTAGACAGATTATTGCTCAACCCGTGCGTGTATTATTTAGTTTCATTTGGAAGTTTGTTCTGCACGTCTTGCGAATTCTCGTTTTTGTGCAGCCTTAATCTTGTACTGTAGTCAGTTAGTTCATGATTTTGCAGTTGTTTAGGTGTTGTCAGGTTTATCATTGTGCCCCCCATACTGACATTTTCAACCTCTACGGTTGCTGCCACTTAAGTAAATCTGAAGTTGGTCAACTTTGTTAATTTCTGACGGGGCATTCCTTTTTTCTCATTGGACTTGTCATCCATCAAGAGCATGTCTGAAAAATTGGAATATGTTAGATTCAGAGAAATTAGATGCTTTCTGCATTTTTTCAGAGAAATTATTGAAAGGGATTCATTCATGCTGATTATAGACGGTGTATTTGGTTCTGTTGACTGAACTATAGAGCATGTATTTGTCATGTCCAATCGATTTTTTTGTTCTGCTATCATAGTGTCTTTGATATATGAAAATCATATCTATCAATGTTCCTGTGTGCTTGCTAGCTAGTTTATGAACTGTTAAGAGTGATTATGTTCAGAGTTTACATATTGCATTGCTGGTGTTTGTTTATGTTCAGAGTTTAAGCACGTGTAGTGTAGTGTAGTGTAGTGTAGTGTAGTGTAGTGAGCTTGTTCTAGTGTAAAATCAGACTAGTATGGCCCTGGCCACAATCTATCAACTTAGCCTTCTGTGATTTTCAAAACAAGTTAATTAACTGCATTAAGATCTCTTGATGCTCAAACCTGTCAATTTCTATCAGCTTTTGATCTATCAAGTTGATACTCAGTCAAGTTGATGTCAAACTTGACACATAAACAACAACTTTAATAAACAGAGAGACAAGTGTTAAATCGGTGAAAGTAAAAAAGTGTAGTAGTACTTGTGACTAATGCCTGTTATCATGCATGTTTTATGATCTATTGTAAGGGTACTAATTGGTCTCTTCTGCTGCTTATCAGAGATGGCGGAAAGCAGCCACCGCCGCTCTGCGACACCGTAGTACGAGTTGGATGCTTCCGAGTTCTTCACTATCATACTTGGGACTTCAGTATCATCCATGACGCAGGTATATAAAATGAGAGATCTCCCCTAGCTTCACCCATCTCATTATGATATCTGTTGTTTGCCTACATCACTCATTGTCCCAAACTGCAGAGGCTGCCTGACAGTTTTAAGAACATGCTGATGGGTGAAGATCCGCCAAATAATGTGAAGGTGCGACAGGCCGGCAGCGGGTTTCGCAGGCTGTGGGATGTGGAGTTGGTGATCAAGGAGGGCCACATGTACTTGTCTCGTAGGTGGGAGAAGTTCTACCGTGCCTACGACCTGCGGCTGGGGTACTTCCTTCTCTTCAGGTACGACGACGACGCTACCACGCTCATCGTGAAGGTGTTCAACGCGACTATGTGTCGCATGCGCTACGCTGAAGATTATGATGCCGGTACGTTCTACCTCTTCTTATTCCTCTACATTTGGCTTTGTCTCACATCGAGTGTTAACGGTCATTATTGCATTTGGACAGGTAATGGGAGCAGCAGCAGCGACAATGGCTACAGCCAAAGCAGCAGCGACCATCGCTGTAGCGAAAGCAGCAGCGACCATGGTTGTAGCGAAAGCAGCAGCGGTTCTGGCTGTAGCGAAAGCAGCAGGGATTCTGGCAGCAGCATAGACAACAAGAAGGATGATCCGGACTGGAGAGCGGGAGAAGAGGAGTAGAGTGGGGATGAGGAGCTGCAGGATGACGATGGGCATCAGGCTGAGGATGACCTAGCGCTGGTGGTGGCTGACCAAGGGCAAGAGATGGTGGTGGCTAACCAAGGGCAAGAGATGGTGGTGGCTGACCATGGGCAAGAGATGGAGGTGGCTGAGGATGACCTAGCGATGGTCGTGCCTGAAGGTGGCCTCGCGATGATGGTGGTGCCTGACAATGACCACGCACTGGTGGTGGCGCCGGCGATCCCACAGTTGGGCGACATGACCACGCCAATTGAGGTAGAAGACTACATCCCACTGCCTCCACCGCCTCCACCGCCTTGCCGTTCTTGGCGCATCAGGCTGAGGAAGGAGAAGGAGAAGAACAATGCATGAGAAGTGAACTTTGTCAGGTATGTCA
>NC_041390.1:629300308-629301771 GCF_002162155.2 Triticum dicoccoides | reverse complement strand
CTTTTTCTTATTCTTCTTCTTTTCCAAAATGACATAGGTTAGCTTCATTTTACCTAAGTTGGCTCTAATATACTAACTTAGAGCTTATATGCTTAGTTTCCTATAGGTTAGCTCCAAAATAACTTATGTTAGCACAAAATGATCAAGTTTACATAATAAGCTTATAGTCTTCTTCTTATTTCTTTTCCAAAATTCTTCTTATTCTTCTTCTAGTGTTCTTCTTCTTCTAGTATTCTTATAGTCTTCTTCTTTTTCTTCTTCTAACTTCTTGTTTATCATTTTGCAGATTTGATTTAATTCATGGAAGCTTGCATGGATGGAGTGCTTCTTTTCCATTTGTGTTTTTATTTTGTATCAATGTGAAACTTTTGTGAATTAATGGATAACGGTGTTCGATGAACAATGTGAAACTTTTGTAATATGTAACGATGGAACTATGTGTTGGCTATGTATGTATATATGATGGAACTTGTGTGTTGGCTATGTATGTATATATGATGGAACTTGTGTGTTGACTATGATTGTTATATGGATGCTTGTTGTATATCTCATAGGTGAAATAGTGACCTGAGATTAAGAAAAAAAATTAAAAAATTGTTACTAATGGCGCATTACCGTGTGGTGCGCCATTAGTATAGCAAACACTAGTGGCGCACCGTGGGCAAAACTAATGGCGCACTGCCTGGTGCGCCATTAGTATACCAGATACTAATGGCGCACCGGTGGTGCGCCATTAGTAAGATATACTAGTGGCGTGCTACTAATGGCGCACTGGTAATGCGCCATTAGTAGGCAAAACCAGTGCGCCATTAGTAGGCCTTTTCCTAGTAGTGTCATGATGGTACAAGACTATGGAAAAAATTGGGTTCATTGGAAGGATGTCGAAAAATACCTCGTTTTCGGACAGGGTCTTTTCTCCTACCGGAACGGTCTACGGAGAAGGAGGTCAATTTTTTGACATCTTTAGAATAACCTGAAATTTTGCATGTGAGTTAGTATACCCACTCCCATACGAAGAGCACTCCCACACAGAATAACCATACGCAATTTGAAGGATGTAACAAAATTCTTCGTCGGGGCGTACAAAAAAATCTTTAAGCGCGAATAGTCATACCTTACAACATGTCAACATGGACGAAACGCACCCAACTTTTCCATGCGCGTGTGAGTGACCCCCACGGTCTCGCACATCAGATTACGACGAAATCGGAGTACGAACGGAAGTTGCGTCACGTTGGGAGAAGTTTTCTGAGTATTTTCACGAAGAAAATCGTAGTAAATGCATCGAGTGTCGAAACACACCCAAATTTTGCAGACGTGCTTGTGTGCCACACTGTAGCGTGTGAAAAAAAATCCCAAGGTTTCATGGCTTTGCGAAAGGGAACACATACTAAATGCATGTCACACCCCAAACCGACATCAACGTTTGTACTCGGAGTACATGTCAACATGGACGAAACGCA
>NC_041390.1:629282964-629299910 GCF_002162155.2 Triticum dicoccoides | reverse complement strand
CACACCCAAATTTTGCAGGCGTGCTTGTGTGCCACACTGTAGCGTCTGAAAAAAAATCCCGGCGTTTCATGGCTTTGCGAAAGGGAACACATACTGAATGCATGTCACACGCAAAACCGACATCAACGGTTTGTACTGGGAGTACATGTCAACATGGACGAAAGGCACCCAACTTTTGCATGCGCGTGTGAGTGACCCCCACGGTCTCGTACGTCAGATTACGACGAAATCGGAGTACGAACGGAAGTTGCGTCATGTCGGGAGACATTTTCTGGGTATTTTCACGGAGAAAATTGTAGTAAATGCATCGAGTGTCGAAACACACCAAAATTTTGCACGCGTGTCAAAAATACATGGCGGCGTTTCATGAAAAAATAATAAAAAAACAAAAATATAAAATGTTCCATATTGCGGACGGACTCACTTCAGAAGATTAAAGTGAATTATTGCTGTGACACTCCATGATTATGGAGTGCTAGAGCATAATTTACGTTAACCTCCTTAAGTGATACCGCCACACTAGAGGACTTGACATTGCAAGCAGACTACGGTATTTAAACAGGTGAATTAGCATGACGAGAAGCAATGTGGGACTAAACATTAGCATGTTCGGCGGTGGCCGCCGTCGCTATAGGTTGGGCGCTATAGGTTCGGCGGTATCGGGCCTGGGCCCAGTCGGCGAACGAATTATTTTTCCTTTTCCATCGCCGTATACCGCAACGCACGACGGAACCCTATCCACACCACTCGCCCCCTCGTACGCCGCCCCGTGCCCCCAGTCACCCTACCACGATCGCCCTCAGGCGCGCAACGACCTGGCCGCACGTGCAGTGCCGTCCATCGCCGTCCACAGTCAACGGCGCTCGTTAGCACAGACTGCCCCACGCCCGCAGGCGCAGATCGCCGACGCTGGGCTGCCTGCTTTAGGCTCCGCCACAGCCGTTGTTCGGCGGCTGTCGCCCGGATTAAGGTCACGTTTCCCACCTCAAACAATTTATGTCGATGCTATTGCGTAATCATATGTATTAATAGGAAAAAATTAACATACAGTATGGACATCGATGGTGTGATTCCATGTTCCATAGAGAAGTGGATAAGTCTCGCTGAAAAATTTACCATCGCTCAGCGATTTAGGTTCTACGAAACAGGCTTGGAAGAGATGTTGATCATTCCGTCAGTACAAATGAGAGATTTTTTTCTGCATTTTATGATGTTAGGTTATAACCCAAACAGTAAAAAATTCATGATACAAGAACATAGTGGCAGTAAAGGCCTTATTTCACTTAGACCGGACGATGCGTTTTCAATATTTGGGTTTAAGAATGAAGGTGAGGATGTTTTTGGCATTCTTGCGACGGAAGGAAAAGAGTTAATAAAGAAAATTCCTATTCAGTACGTTCACAAAAAAATGGTCACATAATGATAGATGTTTTGATTCAAAAAATTGTGAGGAATAAATCCGCCGACGATGAATTTCTTCGGATGGCTGTTTTTGTTTTGCTGGGGACCATTATTGCACCCATGTCGGCTGTCTCCATACCAAAGGAGTACTACGTGTTGGTGCATGACGTGAAGCGGATAAGCACGTTGAATTTTAACATGTTCACTTTGCGAACTTGTTTGACGGAGATTGGTAAACTCAAGCAGGACGGACGTGTGAGGCAATGACCATGTGGCAACCTAGCCCTACTCCAGGTATGCTATTAATTAATGCTATTTCATATTCCTTTAATTTATGCGTTCGTAACTTATTTTGTCATTTGTTTTGTAGTACTTATGTTGGGAGAAGGTGCAGCCAACCATCAGCCGAAAAATGACCCGTTGTCGTTGCAAGTTCCGCTAATGAAAAATTGGACTGAATCTAAAGCGGAGAAACGAGACAAGTACGACCTGGAAAATGGTCGTGGCCATGGATTGGTAATATTATAATGCTTATTTACTAGTACATTGATTATGCATTGAGAATGTTATGTACTCATGTTGTAATTGCATACTCACTTTGCAGATTGATGACTGCATTATGAAGGAGTATAGAATGAAAAAACTTGCAGATGAACAAGCTGAAAGCAGTAAGAAACATAGTAAGTCATCCGTTACGGGAAAGAAAAAAGTGGACAACGTGTCCGAGGTCCCTGCTAATCTAAAGCCTTTTATGGACCGGGTTATGAATGATATGAAGGAAATTCGTAAGGAATTGTTTCGTATGCCCGAGTTATGCGCACAGGTAAAAATGTAACAACTCTGGTATGCACTTTATTAAACTTGATAAAATAATAAAAAGATTGAAGGAAATATGCCCTAGAGGCAATAATAAAGTTATTATTTATTTCCTTATATCATGATAAATGTTTATCATTCATGCTAGAATTGTATTAACCGGAAACATAGTACATGTGTGAATACATAGACAAATAGAGTATCACTAGTATGCCTCTACTTGACTAGCTCGTTAATCAAAGATGGTTATGTTTCCTAACCATGGACAAAGATTTGTTATTTGATTAATGGGATCACATCATTAGTTGAATGATCTGATTGACATGACCCATTCCATTAGCTTAGCACCCGATCGTTTAGTATGTTGCTATTGCTTTCTTCATGACTTATACATGTTTCTATGACTATGAGATTATGCAACTCCCGTTTGCCGGAGGAACACTTTGGGTGCTACCAAACGTCACAACGTAACTGGGTGATTATAAAGGAGCATTACAGGTGTCTCCAAAGGTAGATGTTGGGTTGGCGTATTTCGAGATTAGGATTTGTCACTCCGATTGTCGGAGAGGTATCTCTGGGCCCTCTCGGTAATGCACATCACATAAGCCTTGCAAGCATTACAACTAATATGTTAGTTGTGAGATGATGTATTACGGAACGAGTAAAGAGACTTGCCAGTAACGAGATTGAACTAGGTATTGGATACCGACGATCGAATCTCGGGCAGGTAACATACCGATGACAAAGGGAACAATGTATGTTGTTATGCGGTCTGACCGATATAGATCTTCGTAGAATATGTAGGAGCCAATATGGGCATCCAGGTCCCGCTATTGGTTAGTGACCGGAGACGTGTCTCGGTCATGTCTACATTGTTCTCAAACCGTAGGGTCCGCACGCTTAAAGTTGCGATGACAGTTATTATGAGTTTATGCATTTTGATGTACCGAAGTTTGTTCGGAGTCCCGGATGTGATCATGGACATGACGAGGAGTCTCAAAATGGTCAAGACATAAAGATCGATATATTGGAAGCCTATATTTGGACATCGGAATCATTCCGGGTGAAATCGGCATTTTTCCGGAGTACCGGAGGGTTACCGGAACCCCCCCGGGGGTTTATTGGGCCTACATGGGCCTTGAGGGAGAAGAGGGAAGGAGGCAGGAGGTGGCCGCGTGCCCCTCCCCTTCCTAGTCCGAATAGGACAAGGGAAGGGGGCGGCACCCCCCCTTTCCTTTCCTTCCTCTCTTCCTCCTCTTTCCCACCTCTCTCTCCTTGTCCAACTAGGAGTCCTACTCCCGGTGGGAGTAGGACTCCCTCCTGGCGCGCCCACCTTGGCCGGCCGCCCCTCCCCTTGGCTCCTTTATTACGGAGGCAGGGGGGCACCCTAGGACACACAAGTTGATCCTCGTGATCGTTCCTTAGCCGTGTGCGGTGCCCCCTGCCACCATATTCCACCTTGGTCATATCGTTGTAGTGCTTAGGCGAAGCCCTGCGTCGGTAGAACATCATCATCGTCACCACGCCGTTGTGCTGACGGAACTCATCCCCGAAGCTTTGCTGGATTGGAGCCCGGGGAGCGTCATCGAGATGTACGTGTGCTAAGAACTCGGAGGTGCCGGAGTAACGGTGCTTGGATCGGTCGGATCAGGAAGAAGACGTACGACTACTTCCTCTACGTTGTGTCAACGCTTCCGTTGCGATCTACAAGGGTACGTAGATCATACTCTCCCCTCTCGTTGCTATGCATCACCATGTTCTTGCGTGTGCGTAGGAATTTTTTTGAAATTAATACGTTCCACAACAGTGGTATCAGAGCCTAGGTTTTATGGTTTGATGTTATATGCACGAGTAGAACACAAGTGAGTTGTGGGCGATATAAGTCATACTGCCTACCAGCATGTCATACTTTGGTTCGGCGGTATTATTGGACGAGACGACCCGAACCAACATTACGCGTACGCTTACGCGAGACTGGTTCTCCCGATGTGCTTTGCACATAGGTGGCTTGCGGGCGACAGTCTCTCCAACTTTAGTTGAACCGAGTGTGGCTACGCCCGGTCCTTGCGAAGGTTAAAACAGCATCAACTTGACAAACTATCGTTGTGGTTTTGATGCGTAGGTGAGATTGGTTCTTGCTTAAGCCCGTAGCAGCCACGTAAAACTTGCAACAACAAAGTAGAGGACGTCTAACTTGTTTTTGCAGGGCATGTTGTGATGTGATATGGTCAAGACATGATGCTAAATTTTATTGTATGAGATGATCATGTTTTGTAACCGAGTTATCGGCAACTGGCAGGAGCCATATGGTTGTCGCTTTATTATATGTAATGCAATCGCGATGTAATGCTTTACTTTATCACTAAGCGGTAGCGATAGTCGTGGAAGCATAAGATTGGCGAGACGACAACGATGCTACGATGGAGATCAAGGTGTCGCGCCGGTGACGATGGTGATCATGACGGTGCTTCGGAGATGGAGATCACAGGCACAAGATGATGATGGCCATATCATATCACTTATATTGATTGCATGTGATGTTTATCTTTTATGCATCTTATCTTGCTTTGATTGACGGTAGCATTATAAGATGATCTCTCACTAAATTATCAAGAAGTGTTCTCCCTGAGTATGCAACGTTGCCAAAGTTCGTCGTGCCCAGACACCACGTGATGATCGGGTGTGATAAGCTCTACGTCCATCTACAACGGGTGCAAGCCAGTTTTGCACAAGCAGAATACTCGGGTTATACTTGACGAGCCTAGCATATGCAGATATGGCCTCGGAACACGGAGACCGAAAGGTCGAGCGTGAATCATATAGCAGATATGATCAACATAATGATGTTCACCAATGAAACTACTCCATCTCACGTGATGATCGGACATGGTTTAGTTGATTTGGATCACGTGATCACTTAGAAGATTAGAGGGATGTCTATCTAAGTGGGAGTTCTTAAGTAATATGATTAATTGAACTTTAATTTATCATGAACTTAGTCCTAGTAGTATTAGCATATCTATGTTGTAGATCAATAGCTCGCGTTGTTGCTTTCATATGTTTATTTTGATATGTTCCTAGAGAAAATTGTGTTGAAAGATGTTAGTAGCAATGATGCGGATTGGATCCGTGATCTGAGGTTTATCCTCATTGCTGCATAGAAGAATTATGTCCTTGATGCACCGCTAGGTGACAGACCTATTGCAGGAGCAGATGCAGACGTTATGAACGTTTGGCTAGCTCAATATGATGACTACTTGATAGTTTAGTGCACCATGCTTAACGGCTTAGAATCGGGACTTCAAAGACGTTTTGAACGTCATGGACCATATGAGATGTTCCAGGAGTTGAAGTTAATATTTCAAGCAAATACCCGAGTTGAGAGATATGAAGTCTCCAACAAGTTCTATAGCTAAAAGATGGAGGAGAATCGCTCAACTAGTGAGCATGTGCCCAGATTGTCTGAGTACTACAATCGCTTGAATCAAGTGGGAGTTAATCTTCCAGATAAGATAGTGATTGACAGAATTCTCTAGTCACCATCACCAAGTTAGTAGAACTTCGTGATGAACTATGATATGCAAGGGATAACGGAAACGATTCCCAAGCTCTTCGTAATGCGGAAATTGATGAAGGTAGAAATCGAGAAAAAACATCAAGCGTCGATGGTAGACAAGACCACTAGTTTCAAGAAAAGGGCAGAAGGAAGAAGGGGAACTTCAAGAAGAACAGCAAACAAGTTGCTGCTCAAGTGAAGAAGCCCAAGTCTAGTCCTAAGACTGAGACTAAGTGTTTCTACTGCAAAGGTCTGATCACTGGAAGCGGAACTACCCCACGTGGTTGGCAGATAAGAAGGATGGCAAAGTAAACATAAAGTATATTTGATATACATGTTATTGATGTGTACTTTACTAGTGTTTATAGCAACCCCTCAGTATTTGATACTAGTTCAGTTGCTAAGATTAGTAACTCGAAACGGGAGTTGCAGAATAAACAGAGACTAGTTAAGGGTGAAGTGACGATGTGTGTTGGAAGTGGTTCCAAGATTAATATGATCATCATCGCACACTCCCTATACTTTCGGGATTAGTGTTGAACCTGAATAAGTGTTATTTGGTGTTTCCGTTGAACATGAATATGATTTGATCATGTTTATTGTAATAAGGTTATTCATTTAAGTAAGAGAATAAATTGTTGTTCTGTTTACATGAATAAAACCTTATATGGTTACACACCCAATGAAAATAGTTTGTTGGATCTCGATCGTAGTAATACACATAATCATAATATTGAAACCAAAAGATGCAAAGTTAATAATGATAGTGCAACTTATTTATGGCACTGCTGTTTAGGTCATATTGGTGTAAAGCGCATGAAGAAACTCCATGCTGATGGGCTTTTGGAATCACTTGATTATGAATCAGTTGATGCTTGCGAACCATGCCTCGTGGGCAAGATGACTAAGACTCCGTTCTTCAGAACAATGGAGCGAGCAACAAATTTGTTGGAAATCATACATACTGATGTATGTGGTCCGATGAATATTGACACTCGTGACATGTATCATTATTTTCTGAACTTCACAGATGATTTGAGCAGATATGGGTATATCTACTTAATGAAACATAAATCTGAAACATTTGAAAAGTTCAAAGAATTTCAGAGTGAAGTTGAAAATCATCGTAACAAGAAAATAAAGTTTCTACGATCTGATCGTGGAGGAGAATATTTAAGTTACGAGTTTGGTGTACATTTGAAAAATAGTGGAATAGTTTCGCAACTCACGCCACCCGGAACACCACAGCGTAATGGTGTGTCCGAACGTCGTAATCGTACTTTATTAGATATGGTGCGATCTATGATGTCTCTTACAGATTTACCGCTATCGTTTTGGGGTTATGCTCTAGAGACGGCCGCATTCACGTTAAATAGGGCACCATCAAAATCCGTTGAGACGACGCCTTATGAACTGTGGTTTGGCAAGAAACCAAAGTTGTCGTTTCTTAAAGTTTTGGGGTGTGATGCTTATGTGAAAAAAGTTTTCATCCTGATAAGCTCAAACCCAAATCGGAGAAATATGTCTTCATAGGATACCCAAAGGAGACTGTTGGGTACACCTTCTATCAAAGATCCGAAGGCAAGACATTCTTTGCTAAGAATGGATCCTTTCTAGAGAAGGAGTTTCTCTCGAAAGAAGTGAGTGGGAGGAAAGTAGAAAACTTGATAAGGTAATTGTACCTTCTCCCTTATTGGAAAGTAGTTCATCACAGAAATCTGTTCTTGTGACTACTACACCAATTAGTGAGGAAGCTAATGATGATGATCATGTAACTTCAGATCAAGTTACTACTGAATCTCATAGGTAAACCAGAGTGAGATCCGCACCAGAGTGGTACGGTAATCCTGTTCTGGAAGTCATGTTACTAGACCATGACGAACTTGAGAACTATGAGGAAGCGATGATGAGCCCAGATTCCGCGAAATGGTTTGAGGTCATGAAATCTGAGATATGATCCATGTATGAGAACAAAGTATGGACTTTGATGGATTTGCCCGATGATCGGCAAGCCATAGAAAATAAATGGATCTTCAAGAGGAAGACGGACGCTGATAGTAGTGTTACTATCTACAAAGCTATAATTGTCGCAAAAGTTCTTCGACAAGTTCAAGGTGTTGACTACGATGAGAGTTTCTCACTCGTATCTATGCTTGAGTCTGTCCGAATCATGTTAGTAATTGCCGCATTTTATGAAATCTGGCAAATGGATAAACAAAACTGCATTCCTTAATGGATTTATTAAAGAAGAGTTGTATATGATGCAACCAGAAGGTTTTGTCAATCCGAAAGGTGCTAACAAAATGTGCAAACTCCAGCGATCTATCTGTGGACTGGTGCAAGCATCTCGGAGTTGGAATATACGCTTTGATGAGTTGATCAAAGCATATAGTTTTATACATACTTGCGGTGAAGCCTGTATTTACGAGAAAGTGAGTGGGAGCACTACAGCATTTCTGATAAGTATATGTGAATGACATATTGTTGATCGGAAATAATGTAGAATTATTCTGTAAAGCATAAAGGAGTGTTTGAAAGGAGTTTTTCAAAGAAAAACTTCGGTGAAGCTGCTTACATATTGAGCTTCAAGATCTATAGAGATAGATCAAGACGCTTGATAAGTTTTTTCAATTACATACCTTGACAAGATTTTGAAGTAGTTCAAAATGGAGCAGTCAAAGAAATAGTTCTAGGCTGTGTTACAAGGTATGAAATTGAGTAAGACTCAAAGCCCGACCACGGCAGAAGATAGAAAGAGAATGAAAGTCATTCCCTATGCCTCAGACATAGGTTCTATAAAGTATGCCATGCTGTGTACCAGATCTATTGTATACCCTACACTGTGTTAAGCAAGGGAGTACAATAGTGATCTAAGAGTAGATTACTGGACAGCGGTCAAAATTATCCTTAGTGGAATAAGGAAATATTTCTCAATTATGGAGGTGACAAAAAAGGTTCGTCGTAAAAAGTTACATCGATGCAAGTTTTGACACAGATCTGGATGACTCTAAGTCTCGATCTAGATACATATTGAAAGTGGGAGCAATTAGCTAGAGTAGCTCCATGCAGAGCATTGTAGACATAAAATTCGCAAAATACTTATGGATCTGTATGTGACAGACCCGTTGACTAATATTGTGTCACAAGCAAAACATGATCACACCTTAGTACTCTTTGGGTGTTAATCACATAAATGATGTGAACTATATTATTGACTCTAGTAAACCCTTTGGGTGATGGTCACATATCGATGTGGACTATGGGTGTTAATCACATGGTGATGTGAACTATTGCTGTTAAATCACATGGCGATGTGAACTAGATTATTAACTCTAGTGCAAGTGGGAGACCGAAGGAAATATGCCCTAGAGGCAATAATAAAGTTATTATTTATTTCCTTATATCATGATAAATGTTTATTATTCATGCTAGAATTGTATTAACCGGAAACATAATACATGTGTGAATATATAGACAAACAGAGTGTCACTAGTATGCCTCTACTTGACTAGCTCGTTAATCAAAGATGGTTATGTTTCCTAACCATGGACAAAGAGTTGTCATTTGATTAACGGGATCACATCATTAGTTGAATGATCTGATTGACATGACCCATTCCATTAGCTTAGCACCCGATCGTTTAGTATGTTGCTATTGCTTTCTTCATGACTTATACATGTTCCTATGACTATGAGATTATGCAACTCCCGTTTGCCGGAGGAACACTTTGGGTGCTACCAAACGTCACAACATAACTGGGTGATTATAAAGGAGCATTACAGGTGTCTCCAAAGGTAGATGTTGGGTTGGCGTATTTCGAGATTAGGATTTGTCACTCCGATTGTCGGAGAGGTATCTCTGGGCCCTCTCGGTAATGCACATCACATAAGCCTTGCAAGCATTACAACTAATATGTTAGTTGTGAGATGATGTATTACGGAACGAGTAAAGAGACTTGCTGGTAACGAGATTGAACTAGGTATTGGATACCGACGATCGAATCTCGAGCAAGTAACATACCGATGACAAAGGGAACAACGTATGTTGTTATGCGGTCTGACCGATAAAGATCTTCGTAGAATATGTAGGAGCCAATATGGGCATCCATGTCCCGCTATTGGTTATTGATCGAAGACGTGTCTCGGTCATGTCTACGTTGTTCTCGAACCGTAGGGTCCGCACGCTTAAAGTTACGATGACAGTTATTATGAGTTTATGCATTTTGATGTACCGAAGTTTGTTCGGAGTCCCGGATGTGATCACGGACATGACGAGGAGTCTCGAAATGGTCAAGACATAAAGATCGATATATTGGAAGCCCATATTTGGACATCGGAATCGTTCCGGGTGAAATCGGCATTTTTCCGGAGTACCGGGGGGTTACCGGAACCCCCCCCCCCGGGGGGGGTTTATTGGGCCTACATGGGCCTTGAGGGAGAAGAGGGAAGGAGGCAGGAGGTGGCCGCGCGCCCCTCCCCTTCCTAGTCCGAATAGGACAAGGGAAGGGGGGCGGCGCCCCCCCTTTCCTTTCCTTCCTCTCTTCCTCCTCTTTCCCCCCTCTCTCTCCTTGTCCAACTAGGAGTCCTACTCCCGGTGGGAGTAGGACTCCCTCCTGGCGCGCCCACCTTGGCCGGCCGCCCCTCCCCTTGGCTCCTTTATATACGGAGGCAGGGGGCACCCTAGGACACACAAGTTGATCCTCGTGATCGTTCCTTGGCCGTGTGCGGTGCCCCCTGCCACCATATTCCACCTCGGTCATATCGTTGTAGTGCTTAGGCGAAGCCCTGCGTCGGTAGAACATCATCATCGTCACCATGCCGTTGTGCTGACGGAACTCATCCCCGAAGCTTTGCTGGATCGGAGCCCGGGGAGCGTCATCGAGCTGTACGTGTGCGAAGAACTTGGAGGTGCCGGAGTAACGGTGCTTGGATCGGTCGGATCGGGAAGAAGACGTACGACTACTTCCTCTACGTTGTGTCAACGCTTCCGTTGCGATCTACAAGGGTACGTAGATCATACTCTCCCCTCTCGTTGCTATGCATCACCATGTTCTTGCGTGTGCGTAGGAATTTTTTTGAAATTACTACGTTCCACAACAAAGATATAACATGTGACTGAGCTTACTTTTGCAGAGATTGTTAGAGAAAATGAAGTAAACAGGTGTACGGTACAAACCGGGCACAATGGCAGAGGAGGAAGAAAATCTGTATGGACAGAATAGTGAGTCCAGGTATGAAAACAAGTATCCTCAAAAATAATTTCAGTATGATGACAAACACACACCTAATGGCCGAAATGGCAGTGGGCATTATGATTTGGATTCTGAAGAAGGGGATTCGTTCAAATTCAGTACTGGTCACTTGAGTAGTTTTAAAGATGAGAAGGAGGATCCTATAGATGTCCCAGAGTAGTCAGACAAAAAAGAAGCATCATCTCTAAAAACCGATGAAATAGAAGCTACAAGATGGCAAGTCCCTCAAAATGAGCAAGAAGTGTCACAGGCCTTGTCAGATGGTAATAGCGAGGTAGAAGAGAAGAAGATGGTGATTCCAGCGAAGCGAAAGCGGTGTGCGTCAAAGTACACGAAATCTCCTTATGTTAAAAAGACTCCGAGAAAACGTGTGAAACATTCCGCGAAAACGAGTAAGTTAAAAATGTATGAATATATTTTTGGAAATTATGTAGTACAAATTTGTACTTTAACTTTATTGACTTGTGTTGAAGAACTGTTTAATGAAACAACCCCTCAATTTGCTCATTCTGTGGATGATATGGTGCATGCCGCTGTGCAGTACGTGAAAGCGTACGAGTACTCACCAAAACATAAGAACCATGAAATATTCAACAACGGTAAAGATGAAGGACTTTCTGCGGCAAGAGTTTGCTAGATACTTAACCATGCATGGATATCCGGTGATGTATGTATTTTTATTGTCATGCTTATGTCATGCGTTAAGTATGTTGCATCCATGTTAAATTTACTCATTTATTTCAGGTAATTAACGCTTATGCGACGTACATATCGGATTCAAGTATCGTCAAAGACAGGTATATTGTACCCACGTATAGATCTTACTGGTTATTGAACACTCGGTCAAAGTCAGTAAGACGAGGGAAGTCGGTAGACGATCCAGAAGGTTTAGCACATGCAAATGAACCTCTCAACAGATGCATGACAGAATATTTTGCAAAACTGAAGGTACCGTTTGTATTGCAGAATTGTATTTTCGTTACTATCTTATGTGAAAGCCGAGCTTACTAACAATATTTAAGTTGAGAAATAGGCTTATTTTGCTTTAAATAAGGATAAAAACCATTGGATTACATGTGTTTTGCACACCAGAAAGAAAGAGTTCCAAATTCTTGATTCTTTGAGGGGGGAAGTAAATATCTCTGAAGCTACCAGGAAATTCGTTGAAAATTTTGTAAGTTTCGTATTCATGTGTGTACAATTAACCATATAATTTGTTTACCGTATATAGTCAACATGTTCATATTTTTTTGTCAGAGAGAGCAACTTGCAGGAGATATTCAAGATGCAAATGACAGTGCTATTATGTCGTTCCCGGATGTGTCCGCATGGCATGAAGATGGGTGAGTTACATGTAGCATGTGCTTTTGAAATATATTAATTGATCAAGTGCTATCTTACTTAACGTGCTTTCAAAAATGTACTTATGTTTTTTTAACACAGGAACTCATGTGGACTGTTCGTCCTTCGCTGTTTTCAATATTGGGACGGAGAAAAATTTATTACTCCTATTTCTCAAGTGGGTACATTTTAAGTATGAAAAATTAGTACATTATATCATATATAAGTGATGAAAATAATATTATTTTTATTACTTTTCAAGAATCTATTGATAGTTTAAGAGAAAGAATGATAGCTAGAATTATTATGTTCCCCGAAAATAAGCTTACAGAAGTGAAGAACAAAGTAATTCGACTTGCGAAGAGGAAATAAAAATAAAAATATCATACGACAATTCTACGTGATTGTTGAAATATTATTTGTTCATGACTGAGAATTGTGTGTGGATGCTTTATTTTTTTATGTGAGTTTCAAATATTTTTAGCATGTCAAGTTTATGTACCCTGGTAAATTTATTAAAAATACATTTTATCATTTCTTATTTTATTATTTAATTTATAATTTATGTTCAATGAGTGTTCTCGCGAATATATGATTTGGGGTTTTAAAATACTCCGATGATATATGATGACGATATCTCAGAGGCGAGCGCCGCCCGCGCCGCACGTTCGCCGCTACATGGCGCACGTGGGCCGCGTCATCTGGCCAACGGGCCCGCGCCGCGCGTCGCCCCAGGGTTGGCCGTTGCCGGTACCGAGGCTGATTCTACATCGGCCCGCGTGTGCCCCTCTGCGCCCGAGGGCGGCGTCAGCCTCGGGATCGCCCTCCGCGGCGCCTACTGGCGGCTGTGCAGCGCCTCGGGATCGTCCTCCGCGGCGCCTACTGGCGCCTGTTAACGTTATTTTTTGAAAATTAAAGCAACCGACGGCTGTGAAGCACCTCTGATTGCCCAACATGCATGATTTATACACAAAATCATATATTTGTACGAAAAAATGTATATGATACATATCATGTTAAATTTGTATAACGCATAACATATTATAACGTAAAATTTGTATGTCGCATATCATATTAAGAACAACGAGTATAGTACCAACAAATATGACATAAATAAACACCGATTACAAGTCTCCCGTATCAATGTAACGAAACAAATATGTAAGTACTATTCTTTAAGACAACCAAATAAATCGTCAACTGTAATCAGAAGTTGTTCTTTTTATTCAAACATTTCTTTGCTATGATCATCATGCCATGTTCCTACATAGAAAGATTGTAATATACTTCAAAATTTTGTAAAGTATTAACTAAACAAGAAAAAAACATTAATAAAATGGTGTGCACATACTTTGGATTCTGAGGACAATTGTTTTTGAAATGACCTTTTCCTCTGCATAAACCGCATAGACGTATAGGAGGTTTCTCATCAAAACTTTTGGGTCTATCGTTTGTAGTCACGCCAGGTTCCTTACCACGGCCTTTGTTATTCTGCCCTTTCGGTGCTCCTTTCGTATTGATTTTTTATGGATCACCAACAAAAACATGATTTTGATTCGGCACAAAAGCATCATCATGTGCAACTCTATGCTGTCTCACATAATCTTCCTCCTGAACATCCTTATTTGCTATCACATCCTCCAGAGCAGCCTTCAGTTTATCAAATAGAAATGGTTTATGACATGCCGCATGATTTTCTTCTGCAGACAAAATAGTCAACTCACTGTACTTAGTTCTCTCCTCAGTACCTGCCCATCCCCATGCGAAGAGATCGCTAATGCATTTCATGGGCAGTCCACCTCTAGCATTCTTGCTGAATCTTCACAGCACTAAGCACCTAGGTAAGTCCTGCACGTTCAACCTGGCTAAAACATAAAGAACATGTTTGCATGGAAGACCTTTACGTTTCATACTATCACAACTGCACTTCACTGTTTCTTCTGAATTACTAGGTGTATAGTCCACTTTGAATCTTAGTTGCCTGTTATTTTTCCATGCCACTATGAATCTCCTACTGACGGCTCCACTCAGTCTATCTATGATCTCAAGATCCGCTGCCTTCTTCATTTCTTTCTGCAAGAGGTAAAAGTTCACCGCAGTGAAGTCATAGGCAGCGGCTTTTTCAATGCATTTGAACTCGTCGAGTACTGCTACAGGGAGTGTCTGTGTGGACAGGCAGTCGTCGTGTGACTCGTTCTCACGGAGCCGAACAATGCAGTTCTCATAATGCACAACCATATCAACAATTGTCATGCCAGAGTCAAGATGCATATGAAGGCAAGAGTTCAGACTCTCGCTCCTCTAGTTACTCCGCATACCAAGGAAGAACCCACCGGTGAGATATGACACAACCCAAAGCCTTTTCTTCTGGTACATCCTACGCAACCATGTTTCAGTTTTCTCCGACTCCCATTTAGCTCTAAAAGCTGCCCATCTCGCCTCAAACTCATCATGTGTAGTGGCATAATAAATAAGAGACCTGAACTCCTTAAGGGACTTGTGGTGGAGGTGTTTCTGCATGTTTTTCTCCATATGCCACGAACAAAGTCGATGCCACACGTCAGTAAGGACCTTCCTGACGGCCCTTATCATGGCTGCGTCTCCGTCAGTAATTACAGACCTCGGCTTCTTCTGACAATGAGCTCTTAAGAAGGTATGCAACACCCAAACGTATGTATCCTCCGTCTCATCTGACACAACTGCACAACCGAACACAGTGGTGCAATGATGATTGTTTAGACCAACAAAAGGTATGAATGGCATTCCGTACCTATTCATCTTGTAAGTGCTGTCGAAGACGATTACATCACCAAAGTCAAGGTAATCCCGACGTGACTGAGAATCACACCAGAACATGTTCTTCAGTTTTCCTTTTGCGTCAACAGTGTGCTCAAAGAAAAAGTCTGGATCCCTTGTCTTTCTCGTCATCATGATACCAATCGCAGTGTCAGCATCACCCTTTGCTAGCAGCTTCATTTTCTCCCTATAACACATGTTATAAAGCTTCCTCCTCCCGAAACCAGCCAGTGCATATGATCCATACCTACTAACGAAGTTGTCATAAATCCAATGTTTTTTGAGGCCAGCACCTGCCATTGCTAAGATCTCGAGCTTCTGGTATTCCTTTATCTGATTATGAGATCAAAAATATATAACTTCATCTGGTCTAGCAAGAGTGTGACTATGATCATCGCTGAAACTGCTGACATACCAAATGGAGCGCTCTCTGTCAACCTTCACAGTTAGATGGGCCTCGCAATAGCACTGAGTCTCCGCTCTCAGCCTGCGCTTCTTCCCTTCCATGGTACAAAACTTGGCCTGTCGTTTCCCAGACCTTGAACAGAGAAACCTCCTCAACCACCTACGTGCGTCGATACCCTTACTATATTTCAAGTTGTCCCTCCTAATGCTGAAGCCACGCTTTTTCGCATAGTCGTTATAGAAATCATATGCCTGCTCGTCTGTCCTGAACGTCGTGGACATCACCGTCCAATGCATGTCCAGTGATTCTTGCTGGTATTCATCGTACCCAGTATCAAAATTTCACTCATCACCATCGGCATCATCATCGTTTTCGCACGCGTCACCATCCTCTTCCTGAAAAAAATACAAACAACCGTATGTGTCAGTAAGTAGTTGTATAAGGACTATCATATGTATTCACTTTCCACTACTTACTTTGCTCGAGCTGTCATTATAAGATGCATCGATATCGTTTTCGTCATTGGCATCATCGAAAAAATTCCACTGATAGTACCCTTCCACTTCCATCTGCGCAAATTGTAAATATGATATATAAGACTTGATGCGTATTTAATTTCACTTTAAAATAACCTACATAATTCTAAACCTACATGGCTTCCGCTTTCAGCATATGAATCATCTACATCCATATCCTCATTGTCATCATCCCCTTCTATCTGTGCACAGTCAAACATGTTATTGTCATCGCGGATGCTTGTATTTAATATGGTTGAGAACATGCAGAGCACTTACATTGCCACTGTAAGACTCATCCAAACTCATATAATTTTCGCCGTCATGTTCGTCTTCATCCAATGACAATGATCCGTCCTCGCTACCGCCATCATCACCGTCATATCCTATTTCAGCCTCAATCTATACACGTTCATATATAATCAAATACCCATTCAAACATCACGTAACATCTTCTCAATTAAAATCCGTTCTTAAATTACTATGCCAGAGCCTCGCGTACCTCGTTGCCTTCGTCAGACATGAGGCGGTTGTCGCCGGATACGAGCTGCCGGCGGCGGAGGCGTCTGCCCGACCGAGGCGGTTGTCGGCGTAGCGCACAACGCGTACGTTTTTCTCGTCGGCCAGGTACTGCCCGAGATGGCGGCGGCGGCGGTGGCGCGAGAGGAGGCGGGTGAGGCGTCCTGAAGATAGGGTTCGCCGATCTTTTTTTTAATCACTCGGGCGTACGCAGCGGGCGCGGGCGGGCGTGCATGCGGGACGTGGGCGCCTACGGGTGGCCGTGCATGCGGACATGGGCGCGTACGGGCGGCCGTACGCGACCGCGCTGTACGGCGACGCAGGCGCGCCTACGGCGGGCGGGTA
>NC_041390.1:629278366-629281048 GCF_002162155.2 Triticum dicoccoides | reverse complement strand
TGTCATCCAGCGTGTTCCTCTTCGACGTGCCACTGACGCTGTTTACAAAATGTGTGAGTACTTGCAGCTCTGGCGGCCGCTTAGCCGCCTCCAGGACCAGGACGCCATCAGCATCATCATCGTCGACCTCCGCTCGATGGCTCTCCGCTTGGCGCTGCCGCTTCCTCCTCCACCACCAGAGCCGGATTAGCTTCTTAGCTGATATTACGGGTTATCCGCCTTTGTTTTCGTTTTCAGGGCTTGTTGAGCTGTGCCCTCAGCAGAACCCTCTTGTACTCTTAGTGGTGTGACTTTGTGTGTGTGTGTCTGGGTTGACATTTCCGATACCTTGTGGCTGTGGTGGTTTTCTTTGTTTATAAAGCGGGGCGAAAACCTTTTTTCGATAAAGAAGATATAATGGTCGATGCATATGTAGATAGCAGAAAAAAATAATAATAGTCTCAATTGAAACATTTTATTGAATGGAAGAAATGCAGGTGGAAGAAAAATATAGGGCCAGCATGCAAAGTAAGGTATGGACACTTATCCAGGATCTAATTTCCAGTTGTTCCGCTTCACTCGAATCACGATAACATCTTAATTAGATAGTCTAAACCGATGTTGTTTTACATTGTTATGTAACTGGCTACATACAAAGTTCTTGTCAACTAAAAATATTATGATTCTCATGAAAAAAACTAAAAATATTACAAGAGGGAGTTTTGAACACAGCTGATGCCCGATGCAGCATCCGTATAGATTACTGTGTACTACAGCAACGGATGGCCAATCTGTGTTATGGTCTGAATTAAAGTTTATATAACTAATTACAGCGCACGAATCTGTCAAGTTTTACAAAGGATACGACAACGTACTCTCGTTCACGGACAAGTGGACAGGCGTATGTATAATGAACAAGTACTAATACGAGCAATAACAGCCATTTATCTTTCTTTTTTCCTATTAAAAAAGTACATGTTTGGTTTTTTGTAAATGTAGATGACTGTCATACAACTTGGTTATAAGTAAGCACGTATGCCAACACCCACCAGCTCCTTTGGCATCTAGAGCGGAGAAATATCCGAGCAACTACCAGGATTCTTCCTCTTTCTAGGGAAACAGGCGTTTGGCCTAGCTTTATTACATATACTCGGGACATAACCAAGCAACTACGCGGAACGGCGGAAGGTTGTTAGCTTCTTCCTTTTGTCAATATATAACAAGGGTTCAATTTGTAGTGATAACCCACTTTATCTCAATAGAGTAAGTACCAGTCTTGCGCGTATTAACTATTAAGCACATACTCCTAATTAAGCAGGCTCAGATCTAGAGGAGTTAACGTTGGAGACCACCTTGGCTCGGCTGTAAACAGGACACTTTGTTGAAAGTTGAAACCAGGCAGAAATTGTATTACCCCGTGTCGGCAAATGGTTGGGTCTTTATACGCGTGGTTGCACATTTCGATGCCTTTTGAACTTACTTAATTCTAACAACCACATGGAGAAAGCGCATGCAACTCGGCGTCCTTTCTCCTCTTATTTTAGGTTAATGAATTGTTAGCAATGCTGGGTGGAGAGAACTTTTGGAGCAACATGGGATGAACATGCACGGCACGCGTTTTGGTTAACTCAAATAGTACGTACTATGTATTATCCTGCCCACCAACTAATCAGATCAGAACCCCGTTGCCTTCTCGCTCCACTGCCCACTGCTCGCCCTTGGCTCAAGCTGCACGAGCTTCCTTCTCCTCGCCCGGTGGATCTAGCCCGCTAGGTACCAACGCTTCCTTCTCTGATATGCCGCCTCTCGTTGGCACAGGGTCGATCTGTAGCTCGTTCGGTGAAGCCATGCTTAATTAGCCACACCTCCATTAATCCATTCTTTTCCAACCGGGTTCAGATCCACAACGAGCAGAAGAGCAAATAATCAACTGTTTAATTTGAGTGCGTTCGACGGACACCATTACCGATCAAGCCGGCTCTGAGTTGCTGCTACCGAAGAAAAATCCTCGCTCCACGTAGGTATGTACGACCCCATCTCTACTCTACTACTACGTTGCTTCAATCTTGCACTGCATCGCAGGGGCCGGCGCGGTATCGATTTGTATATAGCTTGTCCAGTGTTATAATGCTCGGGCATACTGGCTTACTTCCATCAATGCTTTTGTCAGGCGGTAGATTGAGAACACTGTCGCTGCATTAATTGAGCGAGCTCTCAGCTAGCATGGCCATGGAGGCGGCTCTTGTTAGCGTGGCGACAGGGGTCCTCAAACCTGTCCTAGGGAAGCTGGTTGTTCTGCTCGGCAACGAGTACAAGCGGTTCAAGGGTGTGCGCAAGGGGATCAGGTCCCTTACTCATGAGCTCGGCGCCATGGAGGCTTTTCTCACCAAGATGTCAGAGGAGGAGGATCCCGATGTGCAGGATAAAGTTTGGATGAATGAGGTGCGGGAACTGTCCTATGACATGGAGGACACAATCGATGACTTCATGCAAAGCATCGGTGACAAAGACGAAAAGCCAGATGGCTTCATTGATAAGATCAAGAGCTCACTAGGGAAGTTGGGAAAGATGAAGGCTCGCCGTCGGATTGGCAGAGAGATTCAGGATCTGAAGAAACAGATCATTGAGGTGGGCGATAGGAATGCAAGGTACAAGAGTCGTGAGACCTTCTCCAAGACTGTCAATGCGACCGTTGACCCTAGA
>NC_041390.1:629114502-629141050 GCF_002162155.2 Triticum dicoccoides | reverse complement strand
TAAGCCGTTAAGCATGGTGCACTAAACTATCAAGTAGTCATCATATTGAGCTAGCCAGACGTTCATAACTTCTGCATCTGCTCCTGCAATAGGTCTGTCACCTAGCGGTGCATTAAGGACATAATTCTTCTGTGCAGCAATGAGGATTTAACCTCAGATCACGGATCAAATCCGCAACATTGCTACTAACATTTTTCAACACAATTTTCTCTAGGAACATATCAAAATAAACACAGGGAAGCAACAACGCGAGCTATTGATCTACAACATGATTTGCAAAATACTACCAGGACTAAGTTCATGATAAATTTAAGTTCAATTTAATCATATTACTTAAGAACTCCCACTTAGATAGACATCCCTCTAATCCTCTAAGTGATCACGTGATCCAAATCAACTAAACCATGTCCGATCATCACGTGAAATGGAGTAGTTTCATCGGTGAACATCATTATGTTGATCATATCTACTATATGATTCACGCTCGACCTTTCGGTCTCCGTGTTCCGAGGCCATATCTGCATATGCTAGGCTCGTCAAGTTTAACCTGAGTATTCTGCGTGCGCAACTGTTTTGCACCCGTTGTATTTGAACGTAGAGCCTATCACACCCGATCATCACGTGGTGTCTCAGCACGAAGAACTTTTGCAACGGTGCATACTCAGGGAGAACACTTCTTGATAATTTAGTGAGAGATCATCTTATAATGCTACCGTCAATCAAAGGAAGATAAGATGCATAAAAAGATAAACATCACATGCAATCAATATAAGTGATATGATATGGCCATCATCATCTTGTGCTTGTGATCTCCATCTCCGAAGCACCGTCATGATCACCATCGTCACCGGCGCGACACCTTGATCTCCATCGTAGCATCGTTGTCGTCTCGCCAATCTTATGCTTCCACGACTATCACTACCGTTTAGTAATAAAGTAAAGCATTACATCGCGATTGCATTGCATACAATAAAGCGACAACCATATGGCTCCTGCCAGTTGCCGATAACTTGGTTACAAAACATGATCATCTCATACAATAAAATTCAGCATCATGTTGTCTACGTACCCAACGCAGACCGACTGCGGAAGCAATGACACGACGTAGAGGAAGTAGTCGTACGTCTTCACGATCCAACCGATCAAGCACCGAAACTACGGCACCTCCGAGTTCGAGCACACGTTCAGCTCGATGACGATCCCCGGACTCCGATCCAGCAAAGTGTCGGGGAAGAGTTACGTCAGCACGACGGCGTGGTGACGATCTTGATGAACTACAGCAGCAGGGCTTCGCCTAAACTCCGCTATAGTATTATCGAGGAATATGGTGGCAGGGGGCACCGCACACGGCTAAGGAATCGATCACGTGGATCAACTTGTGTCAACTTGTCTGTTTAGAGGTGCCCCTGCCTCCGTATATAAAGGAACCAAGGGGGGAGGGTGCGCCGGCCAAGAGGGAAAGGCGCAGGAGGAGTCCTACTCCTACCGGGAGTAGGACTCCCCCCCCAATCCTATTCCAACTAGGATTCCCAAGGGGGAAAGAGGGAGAAGGGTGGCCGGCCACCTCTCCTAGTCCTAATAGGACTAGGGGAAGGGGGGAGGCGCGCAGCCCTGGTGGGCAGCCCTTTCACCTTTCCACTAAAGCCCATGAAGGCCCATATGGTTCCCGGGGGGTTCCGGTAACCTCCCGGTAACCCGGTAAAATCCCGATTTCACCCGGAACACTTCCGATGTCCAAACATAGGCTTCCAATATATCAATCTTTACGTCTCGACCATTTCGAGACTCCTCGTCATGTCCGTGATCATATCCGGGACTCCGAACAACCTTCGGGACATCAAAAATGCATAAACTCATAATATAACTGTCATCGTAACCTTAAGCGTGCGGACCCTACGGGTTCGAGAACAATGTAGACATGACCGAGACATGTCTCTGGTCAATAACCAATAGCGGGACCTGGATGCCCATATTGGTTCCTACATATTCTACGAAGATTTTTATCGGTCAGACCGCATAACAACATACGTTGTTCCCTTTGTCATCGGTATGTTACTTGGCCGAGATTCGATCGTCGGTATCCAATACCTAGTTCAATCTCGTTACCGGCAAGTCTCTTTACTCGTTCCGTAATACATCATCTCACAACTAACATATTAGTTGAAATGCTTGCAAGGCTTATGTGATGTGTATTACCGAGAGGGCCCAGAGATACCTCTCCGACAATCGGAGTGACAAATCCTAATCTCGAAATACGCCAACCCAACATCGACCATTGGAGACACCTGTAGTACTCCTTTATAATCACCCATTTACGTTGTGACGTTTGGTAATACCCAAAGTGTTCCTCCGGCAAACGGGAGTTGCATAATCTCATAGTCATAGGAACATGTATAAGTCATGAAGAAAGCAATAGCAACATACTAAACGATCAGGTGCTAAGCTAATGGAATGGGTCATGTCAATCAGATCATTCTACTAATGATGTGACCTCGTTAATCAAATAACAACTCATTGTTCATGGTTAGGAAACATAACCATCTTTGATTAACGAGCTAGTCAAGTAGAGGCATACTAGTGACACTCTGTTTGTCTATGTATTCTCACATGTATTATGTTTCCGGTTAATACAATTCTAGCATGAATAATAAACATTTATCATGATATAAGGAAATAATAATAACTTTATTATCGCTCTGATACCACTGTTGGGATTCGTAGTAATTTCAAAAATTTTCCTACGCGCACACAGGATCATGTGATGCATAGCAACGAGAGGAGAGTGTTGTCTACGTACCCAACGCAGACCGACTGCGGAAGCAATGACACGATGTAGAGGAAGTAGTCGTACGTCTTCACGATCCAACCGATCAAGCACCGAAACTACGGCACCTCCGAGTTCGAGCACACGTTCAGCTCGATGACGATCCCCGGGCTCCGATCCAGCAAAGTGTCGGGGAAGAGTTTCGTCAGCATGACGGCGTGGTGACGATCTTGATGAACTACAGCAGCAGGGCTTCGCCTAAACTCCGCTACAGTATTATCGAGGAATATGGTGGCAGGGGGCACCGCACACGGCTAAGGAATCGATCACGTGGATCAACTTGTGTCAACTTGTGTGTTTAGAGGTGCCCCTGCCTCCGTATATAAAGGAGTAGAGGAGGGAGGCTGGCCGGCCAAAGGGGGGAAGGCGCAGGAGAGTCCTACTCCCACTGGGAGTAGGATTCCCCCTCCAATCCTAGTCCAACTAGGATTCCTCGGAGGGGAAGGGAGAGAGGGGGGCCGGCCACCTTCTCCTAGTCCTAATAGGACTAGGGGAGGGGGAAGAGGCGCAGCCACCTTGGGCTGCCCCTTTCTCCTTTCCACTAAGGCCCATGATGGCCCATATGGCTCCCGGGGGGTTCCGGTAACCTCCCGGTAACCCGGTAAAATCCCGATTTCACCCGGAACACTTCCGATGTCCAAACATAGGCTTCCAATATATCAATCTTTACGTCTCGACCATTTCGAGACTCCTCGTCATGTCCGTGATCACATCCAGGACTCCGAACAACCTTCGGTACATCAAAATGCATAAACTCATAATATAACTGTCATCGTAACCTTAAGCGTGCGGACCCTACGGGTTCGAGAACAATGTAGACATGACCGAGACATGTCTCTGGTCAATAACCAATAGCGGGACCTGGATGCCCATATTGGCTCCTACATATTCTACGAAGATCTTTATCGGTCAGACCGCATAACAACATACGTTGTTCCCTTTGTCATCGGTATGTTACTTGCCCGAGATTCGATCGTCGGTATCCAATACCTAGTTCAATCTCGTTAACGGCAAGTCTCTTTACTCGTTCCGTAATACATCATCTCACAACTAACATATTATTTGTAATGCTTGCAAGGCTTATGTGATGTGTATTACCGAGAGGGCCCAGAGATACCTCTCCGACAATCGGAGTGACAAATCCTAATCTCGAAATACGCCAACCCAACATCGACCATTGGAGACACCTGTAGTACTCCTTTATAATCACCCATTTACGTTGTGACGTTTGGTAGTACCCAAAGTGTTCCTCCGGTAAACGGGAGTTGCATAATCTCATAGTCGTAGGAACATGTATAAGTCATGAAGAAAGCAATAGCAACATACTAAACGATCAGGTGCTAAGCTAATGGAATGGGTCATGTCAATCAGATCATTCTACTAATGATGTGACCTCGTTAATCAAATAACAACTCATTGTTCATGGTTAGGAAACATAACCATCTTTGATTAACGAGCTAGTCAAGTAGAGGCATACTAGTGACACTCTGTTTGTCTATGTATTCACACATGTATTATGTTTCCGGAAAATACAATTCTAGCATGAATAATAAACATTTATCATGATTATAAGGAAATAAATAATAACTTTATTATTGCCTCTAGGGCATATTTCCTTCAGTCTCCCACTTGCACTAGAGTCAATAATCTAGATTACATCGCCATGTGATTTTAACAGCAATAGTTCACATCACCATGTGACCAACACCCAAAGGGTTTACTAGATTCAGTAATCTAGTTCACATCGCTATGTGATTAACACCCAAAGAGTACTAAGGTGTGATCATGTTTTGCTCGTGAGAGAAGCTTAGTCAACGGATCTGTCATATTCAGAGCCGTATGTATTTTGCAAATATCCTATGTCTACAATGCTCTGTGCGGAGCTACTCTAGCTAATTGCTCCCACTTTCAATATGTATCCAGATTGAGACTTAGAGTCATCTGGATCAGTGTAAAAGTTTGCACTGATGTAACTTTTACAACAAACTCTTTTATCACCTCCATAATCGAGAAACATCTCCTTAGTCCTTACTAAGGATATTCTTGACCAATGTCCAGTGATCTACTCCTAGATCACTATTGTACTCCCTTGCCAAATACAGAGCAAGGTATACAATAGGTCTGGTACATAGCATAGCATACTTTATAGAACCTATGACTGAGGCATAGGGAATGACTTTTCATTCTCTTTCTATTTTCTGCTGTGATCGAGATTTGAGTCTTACTCAATTTCATACCTTTGCAACACAGGCAAGAACTCTTTCTTTAACTGTTCCATTTTGAACTATTTCAAAATCTTGCCAAGGTATGTAGTCATTGAAAATCTTATCAAGTGTCTTGATCTATCTCAATAGATCTTGATTCTCAATATATAAGTAGCTTTTACTGAGGTCTTTTCTTGAAAAACTTTTATTCAAGTATCCCTTTATGCTATCCAGAAAATTCTATATCATTTCCAATCAATAATATGTCATCCACATATAATATCAGAAATGCTACAGAGCTCCCACTCACTTTCTTGTAAATACAGGCTTCTCCAAAAGTCTGTATAAAACCAAATGCTTTGATCACACTATCAAAACGTTTATTCCAACTCTGAGAGGCTTACACCAGTCCATAAATGGATCGCTGGAGCTTGCACACTTTGTTAGCTCCCTTTGGATTGACAAAACCTTCTGGTTGCATCATATACAACTCTTCTTTAATAAATCCATTAAGGAATGCAGTTTTGTTTATCCATTTGCCAGATTTCATAAAATGCGGCAATTGCTAACATGATTCGGACAGACTTTTAAGCATCGATACGAGCAAGAAAATCTCATCGTATTCAACACCTTGAACTTTGTCAAAAACCTTTTTCGACAAGTCTAGCTTTGTAGATAGTAACACTTCTATCAACGTCTGTCTTCCTCTTGAAGATCCATTTATTCTTAATGACTCACCGATCATCGGGCAAGTCAATCAAAGTCTACACATGGATCATATCTCAGATTTCATGGCTTCTAGCCACTTTGCGGAATCTGGGCTCACCATCGCTTCTTCATAGTTCGTAGGTTCATCATGATCTAGTAGCATGACCTCCAGAACAGGATTACCGACTCTGGTGCGGATCTTACTCTGGTTGATCTACGAAGTTCAGTAGTATCTTGATCTGAAGTTTCATGATCATTATCATTGGCTTCCTCACTGACTGGTGTAGATGTCACTGAAACAGTTTTCTGTGATGAACTACTTTCCAGTAAGGGAGCAGGTACGGTTACCTCGTCAAGTTCTACTTTCCTCCCACTCACTTCTTTCGAGAGAAACTCCTTCTCCAGAAAGTTTCCGAATTTAGCAACAAAAGTCTTGCCTTTCGGATCTGTGATAGAAGGTGTATCCAATAGTTTCCTTTGGATATCCTATGAAGACGCACTTCTCCGATTTGAGTTTGAGCTTATCAGGATGAAACTTTTTCATATAAGCATCGCAACCCCAAATTTAAGAAACGACAACTTTTGTTTCTTGCTAAACCACAGTTCATAAGGCGTCGTCTCAACGGATTTTGATGGTGCCCTATTTTAAAACGTGAATGCAGCTGTCTCTAATGCATAACCCCAAAACGATAGTGGTAAAGAGATATCATAGATCGCACCATATCAAATAAAGTGCGGTTACGACGTTCGGACACACCATAACGATGTGGTGTTCCAGGTGGCGTGAGCTGTGAAACTATTCCACATTGTTTTAATTGAAGACCAAACTCGTAACTCAAATATTTGTCTCCGCGATCAGATCGCAGAAACTTTATTTTCTTGTTACGATGATTTTTCCACTTCACTCTGAAATTCTTTGAACCTTTCAACTATTTCAGACTTATGTTTCATCAAGTAGATATACCCATATCTGCTCAAATCATCTTGTGAAGGTCAGAAAACAACGATGCTTGCCACGAGCAACAGCACTCATTGGATCGCATACATCGGTATGTATTATTTCCAACAAGTCAGTAACTCGTTCCATTGTTCCGAAGAACGGAGTTTTAGTCATCTTGCCCAAAAGGCACAGTTCGCAAGCATCAAATGATTCATAACCAAGTGATTCCGAAAATCCATCTTTATGGAGTTTCTTCATGCGCTTTACATCGATATGACCCAAACGGCAGTGCCACAAATAAGTTGCACTATCATTATTAACTTTGCATCTTTTGGCATCAATATTATGAATATGTGTATCACTACGATCGAGATCCAATGAACCATTTTCATTGGGTGTGTAACCATATAAGGTTTTATTCATGTAAATAGAACAACAGTTTATTCTCTTACTTAAATGAATAACCGTATTGCAATAAACATGATCAAATCATATTCATGCTCAACGCAAACACCAAATAACATTTATTTAGGTTCAACACTAATCCCGAAAGAATAGGGAGTGTGCGATGATGATCATATCAATCTTGAAACTACTTTCAACACACATCATCACTTCACCCTTAACTAGTTTCTGTTTATTCTGCAACTCCCGTTTCGAGTTACTACTCTTAGCAACTGAACCAGTACCAAATACCGAGGGGTTGCTATAAACACTAGTAAAGCACACATCAAACACCTGTATATCAAATATACCCTTTTTCACTTTGCCATCCTTCTTATCCACCAAATATTTAGGGTAGTTCCGCTTCCAGTGACCATTTCCTTTGCAGTGTAAGCACTAAGTTTCAGGCTTTGGTTCAGCTTTGGGCTTCTTCGTGGGAGTGACAACTTGCTTGTCAATCTACTTGAAGTTCCCCTTTCTTTCCCTTGCATACTATAGTTCATCACGAAGTTCTACTAACTTGGTGATGGTGACTAGAGAATTCTGTCAATCACTATCTTATCTGGAAGTTTAACTCCCACTTGATTCAAGCGATTGAAGTACCCAGACAATCTGAGCACATGCTCACTAGTTGAGCGATTCTCCTCCATCTTTTAGCTATAGAACTTGTTGGAGACTTCATATCTCTCAACTCGGGTATTTGCTTGAAATATTAACTTCAATTCTTGGAACATCTCATATGGTCCATGACGTTCAAAACGTCTTTGAAGTCCCGATTCTAAGCCGTTAAGCATGGTGCACTAAACTATCAAGTAGTCATCATATTGAGCTAGCCAGACGTTCATAACTTCTGCATCTGCTCCTGCAATAGGTCTGTCACCTAGCGGTGCATTAAGGACATAATTCTTCTGTGCAGCAATGAGGATTTAACCTCAGATCACGGATCAAATCCGCAACATTGCTACTAACATTTTTCAACACAATTTTCTCTAGGAACATATCAAAATAAACACAGGGAAGCAACAACGCGAGCTATTGATCTACAACATGATTTGCAAAATACTACTAGGACTAAGTTCATGATAAATTTAAGTTCAATTTAATCATATTACTTAAGAACTCCCACTTAGATAGACATCCCTCTAATCCTCTAAGTGATCACGTGATCCAAATCAACTAAACCATGTCCGATCATCACGTGAGATGGAGTAGTTTCATCAGTGAACATCATTATGTTGATCATATCTACTATATGATTCACGCTCGACCTTTCGGTCTCCGTGTTCCGAGGCCATATCTGCATATGCTAGGCTCGTCAAGTTTAACCTGAGTATTCTGCGTGTGCAAAAACTGGCTTGCACCCGTTGTAGATGGACGTAGAGCTTATCACACCCGATCATCACGTGGTGTCTGGGCACGACGAACTTTGGCAACGGTGCATACTCAGGGAGAACACTTCTTGATAATTTAATGAGAGATCATCTTATAATGCTACCGTCAATCAAAGCAAGATAAGATGCATAAAAAGATAAACATCACATGCAATCAATATAAGTGATATGATATGGCCATCATCATCTCGTGCTTGTGATCTCCATCTCCGAAGCACCGTCATGATCACCATCGTCACCGGCGCGACACCTTGATCTCCATCGTAGCATCGTTGTTGTCTCGCCAATCTTATGCTTTCACGACTATCACTACCGTTTAGTAATAAAGTTAAGCATTACATCGCGATTGCATTGCATACAATAAAGCGACAACCATATGGCTCCTGCCAGTTGCCGATAACTTGGTTACAAAACATGATCATCTCATACAATAAAATTCAGCATCATGCCTTGACCATATCACATCACAACATGCCCTGCAAAAACAAGTTAGACGTCCTCTACTTTGTTGTTGCATGTTTTACGTGGTTGCTACGGGCTTAAGTAAGAACCAATCTCACCTACGCATCAAAACCACAACGATAGTTTGTCAAATAGACTCCGTTTTAACCTTCGCAAGGACCGGGCGTAGCCATACTTGGTTCAACTAAAGTTGGAGAGGCAGTCGCCCGCAAGCCATCTCTGTGCAAAGCACGTCGAGGGAACCGGTCTCGCGTAAGCGTACGCGTAAGGTTGGTCCGGGTCGTCTCGTCCAACAATACCGCTGAACCAAAATATGACATGCTGGTAGGCAGTATGACTTGTATCGTCCACAAATCACTTGTGTTCTACTCGTGCATATAACATCAACATCATTAACCTAGGCTCTGATACCACTGTTGGGATTCGTAGGTTAATGATGTTGATGTTAATGATGTTGATGTATCGTTCGAGAACAATGTAGGAAATATGCCCTAGAGGCAATAATAAAGTTATTATTTATTTCCTTATATCATGATAAATGTTTATTATTCATGCTAGAATTGTATTAACGGGAAACATAATACATGTGTGAATACATAGACAAACAGAGTGTCACTAGTATGCCTCTACTTGACTAGCTCGTTAATCAAAGATGGTTATGTTTCCTGACCATGAACAATGAGTTGTTATTTGATTAACGAGGTCACATCATTAGTTGAATGATCTGATTGACATGACCCATTCCATTAGCTTAGCACCTGATCGTTTAGTATGTTGCTATTGCTTTCTTCATGACTTATACATGTTCCTATGACTATGAGATTATGCAACTCCCGTTTACCGGAGGAACACTTTGGGTACTACCAAATGTCACAACGTAACTGGGTGATTATAAAGGAGTACTACAGGTGTCTCCAATGGTCGATGTTGGGTTGGCGTATTTCGAGATTAGGATTTGTCACTCCGATTGTAGGAGAGGTATCTCTGGGCCCTCTCGGTAATACACATCACATAAGCCTTGCAAGCATTACAACTAATATGTTAGTTGTGAGATGATGTATTGCGGAACGAGTAAAGAGACTTGCCGGTAACGAGATTGAACTAGGTATTGGATACCGACGATCGAATCTCGGGCAAGTAACATACCGATGACAAAGGGAACAACGTATGTTGTTATGCGGTCTGACCGATAAAGATCTTCGTAGAATATGTAGGAGCCAATATGGGCATCCAGGTCCCGCTATTGGTTATTGACCAGAGACATGTCTCGGTCATGTCTACATTGTTCTCGAACCCGTAGGGGTCCGCACGCTTAAGGTTACGATGACAGTTATATTATGAGTTTATGCATTTTGATGTACCGAAGGTTGTTCGGAGTCCCGGATGTGATCACGGACATGACGAGGAGTCTCGAAATGGTCGAGACATAAAGATTGATATATTGGAAGCCTATGTTTGGACATCGGAAGTGTTCCGGGTGAAATCGGGATTTTACCGGGTTACCGGGAGGTTACCGGAACCCCCCGGGAACCACATGGGCCTTCATGGGCCTTAGTGGAAAGGAGAAAGGGGCAGCCCAAGGGGGCTGCGCGCCTCCCCCCTTCTCCTAGTCCTATTAGGACTAGGAGAGGTGGCCGGCCACCCCTCTCCCTCTTTCCCCCTTGGGAATCCTAGTTGGAATAGGATTGGAGGGGAGTCCTACTCCCGGTAGGAGTAGGACTCCTCCTGCGCCTCCTCCTCCTGGCCGGCGCACCCTCCCCCCTTGGCTCCTTTATATACTGAGGCAGGGGCACCTCTAAACACACAAGTTGACACAAGTTGATCCACGTGATCGATTCCTTAGCCGTGTGCGGTGCCCCCTGCCACCATATTCCTCGATAATACTGTAGCGGAGTTTAGGCGAAGCCCTGCTGCTGTAATTCATCAAGATCGTCACCACGCTGTCGTGCTGACGAAACTCTTCCCCGACACTTTGCTGGATCGGAGTCCGGGGATCGTCATCGAGCTGAACGTGTGCTCGAACTCGGAGGTGCCGTAGTTTCGGTGCTTGATCGGTTGGATCGTGAAGACGTACGACTACTTCCTCTACGTCGTGTCATCGCTTCCGCAGTCGGTCTGCGTTGGGTACGTAGACAACACTCTCCTCTCGTTGCTATGCATCACATGATCCTGTGTGCGCGTAGGAAATTTTTTGAAATTACTACGAAACCCAACAGTGGCATCCGAGCCTAGGTTAATGATGTTGATGTTATATGCACGAGTAGAACACAAGTGAGTTGTGGACGATACAAGTCATACTGCCTACCAGCATGTCATATTTTGGTTCAGCGGTATTGTTGGACGAGACGACCCGGACCAACCTTACGTGTACGCTTACGCGAGACCGGTTCCCTCGACGTGCTTTGCACAGAGATGGCTTGCGGGCGACTGCCTCTCCAACTTTAGTTGAACCAAGTATGGCTACGCCCGGTCCTTGCGAAGGTTAAAACGGAGTCTATTTGACAAACTATCGTTGTGGTTTTGATGCGTAGGTGAGATTGGTTCTTACTTAAGCCCGTAGCAGCCACGTAAAACATGCAACAACAAAGTAGAGGACGTCTAACTTGTTTTTGCAGGGCATGTTGTGATGGGATATGGTCAAGGCATGATGCTGAATTTTATTGTATGAGATGATCATGTTTTGTAACCAAGTTATCGGCAACTGGCAGGAGCCATATGGTTGTCGCTTTATTGTATGCAATGCAATCGCGATGTAATGCTTTACTTTATTACTAAACGGTAGTGATAGTCGTGGAAGCATAAGATTGGCGAGACGACAACGATGCTACGATGGAGATCAAGGTGTCGCGCCGGTGACGATGGTGATCATGACGGTGCTTCGGAGATGGAGATCACAAGCACAAGATGATGATGGCCATATCATATCACTTATATTGATTGCATGTGATGTTTATCTTTTTATGCATCTTATCTTGCTTTGATTGACGGTAGTATTATAAGATGATCTCTCACTAAATTATCAAGAAGTGTTCTCCCTGAGTATGCACCGTTGCAAAAGTTCTTCGTGCTGAGACACCACGTGATGATCGGGTGTGATAGGCTCTACGTTCAAATACAACGGGTGCAAAACAGTTGCACACGCAGAATACTCAGGTTAAACTTGACGAGCCTAGCATATGCAGATATGGCCTCGGAACACGGAGACCGAAAGGTCGAGCGTGAATCATATAGTAGATATGATCAACATAATGATGTTCACCGATGAAACTACTCCATCTCACGTGATGATCGGTTATGGTTTAGTTGATTTGGATCACGTGATCACTTAGAGGATTAGAGGGATGTCTATCTAAGTGGGAGTTCTTAAGTAATATGATTAAATTGAACTTAAATTTATCATGAACTTAGTCCTGGTAGTATTTTGCAAATCATGTTGTAGATCAATAGCTCGCGTTGTTGCTTCCCTGTGTTTATTTTGATATGTTCCTAGAGAAAATTGTGTTGAAAAATGATAGTAGCAATGTTGCGGATTTGATCCGTGATCTGAGGTTAAATCCTCATTGCTGCACAGAAGAATTATGTCCTTAATGCACCGCTAGGTGACAGACCTATTGCAGGAGCAGATGCAGAAGTTATGAACGTCTGGATAGCTTAGTATGATGACTACTTGATAGTTTAGTGCACCATGCTTAAACGGCTTAGAATCGGGACTTCAAAGACGTTTTGAACGTCATGGACCATATGAGATGTTCCAGGAATTGAAGTTAATATTTCAAGCAAATACCCGAGTTGAGAGATATGAAGTCTCCAACAAGTTCTATAGCTAAAAGATGGAGGAGAATCGCTCAACTAGTGAGCATGTGCTCAGATTGTCTGGGTACTTCAATCGCTTGAATCAAGTGGGAGTTAATCTTCCAGATAAGATAGTGATTGACAGAATTCTCTAGTCACCATCACCAAGTTAGTAGAACTTCGTGATGAACTATAGTATGCAAGGGATGATGAAAATGATTCCCGAGCTCTTCGTGATGTTGAAATCAACGAAGGTAGAAATCAAGAAAGAGCATCAAGTGTTGATGGTTGACAAGATCACTAGTTTCAAGAAAAGGGCAAAGGGAAAGAAAGGGGAACTTCAACAGTGGTATCACATGATCCTGCAATATGGTTCGAGAACAATGTAGACGATACAAGTGAGGGGGAATCATTTTCTAGGCATATGGTTGTTCTATACCACATGATCTCGGTAATACATCATCTCACAACTAACATATTAGCTCGGATGCCCCAACATGTCTCTGGTCAATAACCAATAGCGGGACCTGGATGCCCATATTGGCTCCTACATATTCTACGAAGATCTTTATCGGTCAGACCGCATAACAACATACGTTGTTCCCTTTGTCATCGGTATGTTACTTGCCCGAGATTCGATCGTCGGTATCCAATACCTAGTTCAATCTCGTTAACGGCAAGTCTCTTTACTCGTTCCGTAATACATCATCTCACAACTAACATATTAGTTGTAATGCTTGCAAGGCTTATGTGATGTGTATTACCGAGAGGGCCCAGAGATACCTCTCCGACAATCGGAGTGAAATCCTAATCTCGAAATACGCCAACCCAACATCGACCATTGGAGACACCTGTAGTATTCCTTTATAATCACCCATTTACGTTGTGACGTTTGGTAGTACCCAAAGTGTTCCTCCGGTAAACGGGAGTTGCATAATCTCATAGTCGTAGGAACATGTATAAGTCATGAAGAAAGCAATAGCAACATACTAAACGATCAGGTGCTAAGCTAATGGAATGGGTCATGTCAATCAGATCATTCTACTAATGATGTGACCTCGTTAATTAAATAACAACTCATTGTTCATGGTTAGGAAACATAACCATCTTTGATTAACGAGCTAGTCAAGTAGAGGCATACTAGTGACACTCTGTTTGTCTATGTATTCACACATGTATTATGTTTCCGGAAAATACAATTCTAGCATGAATAATAAACATTTATCATGATTATAAGGAAATAAATAATAACTTTATTATTGCCTCTAGGGCATATTTCCTTTAGTCTCCCACTTGCACTAGAGTCAATAATCTAGATTACACTGTAATGAATCTAACACCCATGGAGCTTTGGTGCTGATCATGTTTTGCTCGTGGAAGAGGCTTAGTCAACGGGTCTGCAACATTCAGATCCGTATGTATCTTGCAAATCTCTATGTCTCCCACCTGGACTAGATCCCGGATGGAGTTGAAGCGTCTCTTGATGTGTTTGGTCCTTTTGTGAAATCTGGATTCCTTTGCCAAGGCAATTGCACCAGTATTGTCACAAAAGATTTTCATTGGACCTGATGCACTAGGTATGACACCTAGATCGGATATGAACTCCTTCATCCAGACTCCTTCATTTGCTGCTTCCGAAGCAGCTATGTATTCCGCTTCACATGTAGATCCCGCTACGACGCTTTGTTTAGAACTGCACCAACTGACAGCTCCACCGTTTAATGTAAACACGTATCCGGTTTGCGATTTAGAATCGTCCGGATCAGTGTCAAAGCTTGCATCAACGTAACCTTTTACGATGAGCTCTTTGTCACTTCCATATACGAGAAACATATCCTTAGTCCTTTTCAGTTATTTCAGGATGTTCTTGACCGCTGTCCAGTGATCCATTCCTGGATTACTTTGGTACCTCCCTGCTAAACTTATAGCAAGGCACACATCAGGTCTGGTACACAGCATTGCATACATGATAGAGCCTATGGCTGATGCATAGGGAACATCTTTCATATTCTCTCTATCTTCTGCAGTGGTCGGGCATTGAGTCTTACTCAATTTCACACCTTGTAACACAGGCAAGAACCCTTTCTTTGCTTGATCCATTTTGAACTTCTTCAAAATTTTGTCAAGGTATGTGCTTTGTGAAAGTCCAATTAAGCGTTTTGATCTATCTCTATAGATCTTAATGCCTAATATGTAAGCAGCTTCACCGAGGTCTTTCATTGAAAAACTTTTATTCAAGTATCCCTTTATGCTATCCAGAAATTCTATATCATTTCCAATCAGTAATATGTCATCCACATATAATATCAGAAATGCTACAGAGCTCCCACTCACTTTCTTATAAATACAGGCTTCTCCGAAAGTCTGTATAAAACCAAATGCTTTGATCACACTATCAAAACGTTTATTCCAACTCCGAGAGGCTTGCACCAGTCCATAAATGGATCGCTGGAGCTTGCACACTTTGTTAGCTCCCTTTGGATCGACAAAACCTTCTGGTTGCATCATATACAACTCTTCTTCCAGAAATCCATTCAGGAATGCAGTTTTGACATCCATTTGCCAAATTTCATAATCATAAAATGCGGCAATTGCTAACATGATTCGGACGGACTTAAGCATCGCTACGGGTGAGAAGGTCTCATCGTAGTCAATTCCTTGAACTTGCCGAAAACCTTTTGCGACAAGTCGAGCTTTGTAGACAGTAACATTACCATCAGCGTCAGTCTTCTTCTTAAAAATCCATTTATTCTCAATCGCTTGCCGATCATCGGGCAAGTCAACCAAAGTCCATACTTTGTTCTCATACATGGATCCCATCTCAGATTTCATGGCTTCTAGCCACTTTGCGGAATCTGGGCTCACCATCGCTTCTTCATAGTTCGTAGGTTCATCATGATCTAGTAGCATGACCTCCAGAACAGGATTACCGTACCACTCTGGTGCGGATCTTACTCTGGTTGATCTATGAAGTTCAGTAGTATCTTGATCTGAAGTTTCATGATCATTATCATTGGCTTCCTCACTAACTGGTGTAGGTGTCACTGAAACAGTTTTCTGTGATGAACTACTTTCCAGTAAGGGAGCAGGTACAGTTACCTCGTCAAGTTCTACTTTCCTCCCACTCACTTCTTTCGAGAGAAACTCCTTCTCTAGAAATGATCCATTCTTAGCAACAAATGTTTTGCCTTCGGATCTGTGATAGAAGGTGTACCCAACAGTTTCCTTTGGGTATCCTATGAATACACATTTCTCCGATTTGGGTTCGAGCTTATCAGGTTGAAGCTTTTTCACATAAGCATCGCAGCCCCAAACTTTAAGAAACGACAACTTTGGTTTCTTGTCAAACCATAGTTCATAAGGCGTCGTCTCAACGGATTTTGATGGTGCCCTATTTAACGTGAATGCGGCCGTCTCTAAAGCATATCCCTAAAATGATAGCGGTAGATCTGTAAGAGACATCATAGATCGCACCATATCTAGTAAAGTACGATTACGACGTTCGGACACACCATTACGCTGTGGTGTTCCGGGGGGCGTGAGTTGCGAAACTATTCCACAGTTTTTCAAATGTACACCAAACTCGTAACTCAAATATTCTCCTCCACGATCAGATCGTAGAAACTTTATTTTCTTGTTACGATGATTTTCAACTTCACTCTGAAATTCTTTGAACTTTTCAAATTTCAGACTTATGCTTCATTAAGTAGATATATCCATATTTGCTCAAATCATCTGTGAAGGTGAGAAAATAACGATATCCGCCACGAGCCTCAATATTCATCGGACCACATACATCGGTATGTATGATTTCCAACAAATCTGTTGCTCTCTCCATAGTACCGGAGAACGGTGTTTTAGTCATCTTGCCCATGAGGCACGGTTCGCAAGTACCAAGTGATTCATAATCAAGTGGTTCCAAAAGTCCATTAGTATGGAGTTTCTTCATGCGTTTTACACCGATATGACCTAAACGACAGTGCCACAAATAAGTTGCACTTTCATTATCAACTCTGTATCTTTTGGTTTCAACATTATGAATATGTGTATTACTACTATCGAGATTTAGTAAGAATAGACCACTCTTCAAGGGTGCATGACCATAAAAGATATTACTCATATAAATAGAACAACCATTATTCTCTGATTTAAATGAATAACCGTCTCGCATTAAACAAGATCCAGATATAATGTTCATGCTCAACCCTGGCACCAAATAACAATTATTTAGGTCTAATATTAATCCCGAAGGTAGATGTAGAGGTAGCGTGCCGACCGCGATCACATCGACTTTGGAACCGTTTCCCACGCGCATCGTCACCTCGTCCTTTGCCAGTGCCCGCTTATTCTGTAGTCCCTGTTTCGAGTTGTAAATATTAGCAACAGAACCAGTATCAAATACCCAGGTGCTACTGCGAGCATTGGTAAGGTACACATCAATAACATGTATATCACATATACCTTTGTTCACCTTGCCATCCTTCTTATCCGCCAAATACTTGGGGCAGTTCCGCTTCCAGTGACCAGTCTGCTTGCAGTAGAAGCACTCAGTTTCAGGCTTAGGTCTAGACTTGGGTTTCTTCTCTTGAGCAGCAACTTGCTTGCCGTTCTTTTTGAAGTTCCCCTTTTTCTTCCCTTTGCCCTTTTTCTTGAAACTAGTGGTCTTGTTAACCATCAACACTTGATGCTCCTTCTTGATTTCTACCTCCGCAGCTTTTAGCATTGCGAAGAGCTCGGGGATAGTCTTGTTCATCCCTTGCATATTATAGTTCATCACGAAGCTCTTGTAGCTTGGTGGCAGTGATTGGAGAATTCTGTCAATGACGCAATCATCTGGAAGATTAACTCCCAATTGAATCAAGTGATTATTATACCCAGACATTTTGAGTATATGCTCACTGACAGAACTGTTCTCTTCCATCTTGCAGCTATAGAACTTATTGGAGACTTCATATCTCTCAATCCGGGCATTTGCTTGAAATATTAACTTCAACTCCTGGAACATCTCATATGCTCCATGACGTTCAAAACGTCGTTGAAGTCCCGATTCTAAGCCGTAAAGCATGGCACACTGAACTATCGAGTAGTCATCAGCTTTGCTCTGCCAGACGTTCATAACATCTGGCGTTGCTCCAGCAGCAGGCCTGGCACCCGGTGCTTCCAGGACGTAATTCTTCTGTGCAGCAATGAGGATAATCCTCAAGTTACGGACCCAGTCCGTGTAATTGCTACCATCATCTTTCAACTTTGCTTTCTCAAGGAACGCATTAAAATTTAACGGAACAACAGCACGAGCAATCTATCTACAATCAACATAAACAAGCAAGATACTATCAGGGACTAAGTTCATGATAAATTTTAAGTTCAATTAATCATATTATTAAAGAACTCCCACTTAGATAGACATCCCTCTAATCCTCTAAGTGATCACGTGATCCAAATCAACTAAACCATGTCCGATCATCACGTGAGATGGAGTAGTTTCATCGGTGAACATCATTATGTTGATCATATCTACTATATGATTCACGCTCGACCTTTCGGTCTCCGTGTTCCGAGGCCATATCTGCATATGCTAGGCTCGTCAAGTTTAACCTGAGTATTCTGCGTGCGCAACTGTTTTGCACCCGTTGTATTTGAACGTAGAGCCTATCACACCCGATCATCACGTGGTGTCTCAGCACGAAGAACTTTTGCAACGGTGCATACTCAGGGAGAACACTTCTTGATAATTTAGTGAGAGATCATCTTATAATGCTACCGTCAATCAAAGCAAGATAAGATGCATAAAAACATAAACATCACATGCAATCAATATAAGTGATATGATATGGCCATCATTATCTTGTGCTTGTGATCTCCATCTCCGAAGCACCGTCATGATCACCATCGTCACCGGCGCGACACCTTGATCTCCATCGTAGCATCGTTGTCGTCTCGCCAATCTTATGCTTCCACGACTATTTCAGAGATCGCGAGTCAGTCGACTAAGAACGGTGTTAAGAACACAGTACCTGGATTCGAAGTTGCTGCATCCTCCATCTCGTGGTCATCAGCCCGGGCCGAGGTCTCAGAAGTAGCAGCACTGCAACTCCAAAGGATCAGTCGACTAACTTCAGCGTCGACCAGAGATAAAGTTCGCACAGAATAAGAAAATATGAGCAGCACAATTACCCTGATATGGTGGGGATAGACACCTTCATCTTCGGCAGGAGCTTGGTCGGCTTTGGCGGAGCCCCCCTAGGCTGCTTCGGCGCCTTTTCAGTCGGCGCTGGAGAAGTGGTCCTAGGGCGCTTGGTCGACTGCGTCGCAACCCCCTTGCCACGTTCAGTCGAAGGGTCGTGGACGAGCTTCGACCGCCTTTCCGAGCGCGGTGGCACGACCTCCTCCTCTTCCTCCTCGTCTTCGGCGTCATCATCATCGCCGTCGTCATCATCGTCGTCGTCGTCGTCCCCTGCAACGTCCGAGTCCCATTCCTCCTCGTCCTGGCTCTCGCCCCCACTCGCCTCACCCTCCTCAGTCAGAGTTTGTGCCCCATTGGGCATCGAGTACAGCTCGGTGAGGGCCTAGCAGATATCAAGACAATGATCAGTCGACCAGTCGGCAGAGTAAACAGAGATGAATGCGACAAGAATGCAGTGGAGAGCAGGGCAAGTGTACCTTATCTGGTTCACTGTTGTGGTCGAGTGGAGGAATCCTTCTGGCTCCGCGTGGGTTGTCCTTGTTTCCGGTAACGGCTACCATCCATCTTTCCAGAGTGACATCGTCGACTGCTTCTGGATGGACTCTAGTCTCGTCTTCGGTCCCACAGTACAACCACATGCAGTGGCTCCGGAACTGGAGAGGCTGGATGCGACGCCTGAGGAAAACCTCCAGGAGGTCCATGCCCGTCACTCCCTCCCGAACCAACTGCACCACGCGCTCCATCAACATCTTCACGTCAGCTTTCTCCTCCGGAATCAGCTTCAGAGGGGAAGGCTTGCTCACTCGGTCCATGGTGAACGGAGGGAGTCCACTCGACTGCCCTGGCGTCGATTGGACCTGGCAGTAGAACCAAGTCGACTGCCAGCCTCTGACGGACTCGGGAAAGGTCATGGGCGGGAAGGTGCTCTTATTCCTCACCTGAATCCCCAGGCCTCCGCACATTTGGACGACTCGGGTTCTCTCATCACCTGGGCTCGCCTTCTTCACGGTCTGAGATCGACACGTGAATATATGTTTGAACAAACCCCAGTGCGGTCGACAGCCCAAGAAACCCTCACACATGGACACGAACGCGGCAAGATAGGCAATGGAGTTTGGGGTAAAGTGGTGGAGCTGCGCTCCGAAGAAGTTCAAAAAGCCACGAAAGAAAACACTCGGTGGCAAGGAAAACCCGCGATCAACATGGGTGGCCAAAAGCACACACTCACCCTCTTCTGGCTGGGGCTGCCACTCCTTCCCCGGAAGCCTCGCAGCTCCGTGGGGGATCAAGCCCTCGTTGGCCATGTCGAGGAGGTCATTCTCCGTGATGGTCGACTGGATCCAGTCTCCTTGGACCCAGCCCTTCGGCAGGCGGGATCTGGACGAGGACCCTCCGCGGCTGGTGGATCTTCCTTTCGCCTTCTCCGATGCCGACGCCTTCTTTGTGCGCTCCAGCGCCGCCGTCTTCTCCTTGGCCATGGTCGCCGGCGAGATGCGCAAAGGGAAGTGGTGCGGGGGCGAGAGCGAGCACGCTGAGCAGGGAGGAAGGAAGCAGAGAGAGGGGAAGAATGCTAAGGCGCAGCACAGAAATCCTCGCCGGGCACATTTATAAGGTCCCTTCCGAGTGGATGACAGATGGGCCCGGGCGATCTAATCATATCTGGAATAGTTATGCAGGCGGGATACGTGGCGAAAAAGGCGGCGCGGAGATCGAGGCGTCCATGCCCCGTCCCATCCGAACGCCGCGGTCCGCCCCGCTTCGCGCGCGCCCCAAAATTTCGCATCCCGCAGAATCCGCGAGCAACAAATCAGTCTGTCAGGCGCGGTGTTTCCGGCGATCCGTCGCTCGGAGATCGTCGAAGCCTGAAAGATCTCTCGACGCAAAAACAGAATGGATCAAGTTGACTGAAGGCAATTTGTTTCCTGTCGACAAAGGGATTCTTTGGTCCAGAACAGCGCACAACCGGAGCGCAAAGGTTAATCGGAAACGACATCAACTCCTTCTTCACTCGAAGCCTCGATCCATTCGGGGGCTAATGATGGGGTTGTGTACCTAGGGTAGGATCATGGACTTGATCCAAGTAACTTACCCTAGGACATCCTTAGAAGAGGTCGCCTTCCAGTCGACCAACGAGGATTCACTCGACTGGCCTGAAGGACTCGACCACGAAGACTCACTCGACCACCAGGAGGTCAAGAGGCACTCTGCACTGCAACGGCCTGTAATCAAGTAGACTTTATGATAGTAAAGGCACTTTATGTGGGGCGTTACCAGTAACGCCCCAGACTTAACTCACCTTAAACCCTCTCCTGCGTGGGCTGGCTAGGGTCCTGGCGCACTCTATATAAGCCACCCTCCTCCACAGGCAGAGAGGTTCGGCACCTTGTAATTCATACATTCATAATCCACTCGACCGCCTCCGGGCTCCGAGACGTAGGGCTGTTACTTCTTCCGAGAAGGGCCTGAACTCGTACATCCTTTGTGCTTACAACCTCTCCATAGCTAGGACCTTGCCTCTCCATACCTACCCCCCACTCTACTGTCAGGCTTAGAACCACGACAACGCCGCCATGGTCAATGTCGTCAAGCTTGCACTATGGAGGTCGATGGCACGGAGGTCACCATCACCGCTTGAGTCCACTTCACCGTGATGGTATCGTAGAAGACGACGACACTATGCTCAATATTGCACGAGATGATGAATACTTCGTCGCGTCGGAGAGATGCCATTCGAGACCTCGACACCGCGAAGATCACCGTCACACACACTTCGCCCACTTCATGGAGCCGGTGACATGGAGTACGAAGCCACAAAGCCGTCCGGGACGCCGCCTGCCAATGATTTCGTCAAGTCGGCGCCAATCACAAGGAGCTCCTTCACCACCCCGCTTCGGCACCGGCGTCGTGCCTCTCCTTCACCATGCTCGGACTCAATGGTGCCTTGGTGATGTTGTCACCAGAGCCTAACCGAACATCGCGGCGTGGTCTACACATGAAGAATAGCCTCTAGTATATACCCGTGTGCGTACAAGGCCATGTTCAAGACGGGAAGACAGGCGGCCGGATGGCTCATCACCGCGTGCAGTGACCGGCGCGACATCCGAGCTATCACTACGCTAGCTCTCCTCTCTTTGTCGTTGAAGCCAATTACACGTGCTCCATAGTACAAAGGAATGAAGCAAGGAATACAGGCGCAATCAACAGACATAGCATGTGCACATGCATGAGCCATGCACGTATCTTCTAGCCGGCTGATGGCGAGAAGATTGCCACCCGAAGACGACGCCGACGATGCTTGTCAGCATACCGATCTACTTCATCATGCTCGGTGTCGCCGAAGATGGAGACACACAGCTCCCCACCTTCTGCTTGTTGTCCACTCCGCCTCACTGCACACTTTGAAGATGAAGATGTAGAGCACGGCGCCCGGACGCGAAGCGAAGGCCGGGGTCCCACGCCATGATGCCACGAGGAAGATGGCCTCCTACCCCCGTGTCGCTGCTACCCGCGCCACACTCATTCGGAGGTCGGAGCCGAGCAAGTTGGCGCCGCCCGAGGACAAGGCGCGGCTGCAGGGCGACGCGACTTCATCAACAATACCGCTCCTCTACGATCTCGTGAGACGATGCCTTGACTACGCCGACTGCCGTGGACTCCGCGTCTGGCCGGGACGAGGTGTCGACCACTCTGGTCATGCTGGCGCGAGCAACGCGACGGTCATACACCAACGCCGGTCTCCATCGACAATTACTCCCGCAGGGTGTAGACCCTTGTACACCCTGAGAAGCTATTGGTCGTCGAGAAGTCCAAGCCGAGCGTGATCCATGCTACCCCAACAACAACTCCTCCAACGCCGCCAAGACCGACGAGGCATGACGGCGATGGCGAGCGTGGCCATCGCAAAGGCTACGCTACACGCGGCGCGTGTACCGACGAGGACACGGGCTCTGCCGCCGCCCACACACACATCATCATCATCATGCATGGAGAACGCGAAGTGAAGACGACGAAGACGACCACACAGCTCAATCGGAGGTATCTCGCGGAGCAACCGGCGGGAATAATTAACCGGGAGTCTTCCGAGGCCCCGGGAACCAGGAGATCACACAATCGCCACAGCCAACTTGGCCGTGCTAGTAGGCCACGGAGCGCACCTTTTTTTTATGGGATATTGTAATTTTATTTCTCCAATGAGATTAATGAAATACATGTTCCCGTATCTCTTTTTATTTGTGTACTACGGTACACTGGCACGCCCGCATACGCAGTTTTCTTTCCCTGGCGTCTGAGAGAAACACACTCCCTTCTTCCCTTCTCCCCGGAGTTTTAGATGTTTTTCTCGTGTCAAACAAATTGGCACGCCCAGTGGGACGTGGTTCTCCTCCCATCTTTGTTGTGCAACAATGGTCGTCAAATTCGTCTTCAAGTCTTCTTCAAGAACATACCAATTCTTGGGTGCAATTTTAATATGCCTCGTCATTGTCTAGAATTGGAGGCCAAATTCGTGTCCATGAGATGTTGCTATTGTCTGAGGGCATTCGTTGCTCCAAGGGCAAGAAGGTGACGTCTATACATAAGGCGGCGTCCGCGATGATGACGGACGTCCGCCTGCGAGCCCGGCGAAGCCTTCTCGCCACACGCTACATCAACAATTAACACGAGCATCCATTCTCATCATAATCAATCTTCTCTATGTTTCTTCTCTCTTTCCATCTCTCGTTTCAGCAAGGAGACTCAAAAAGGAGGAGCGCGCCCGCAGTGTGGCGGCGTCAAGGAAACCGAGGAGGACCGTGCGCTCGTCCAACCCGTAGCTGGGCCGACCGCGTATCAGGCGATGGCTTCTGCAACGATGACGGACGTCCGCCGTCAAGCCCGGCAGAGCCCACGCGCTGCATCAACATAAGCATCCATCTTCCTCATAATCAATCCCACTGTCTCTTTTCCCTTTTTATCTTTTATCTCAGGGGGGGAGTGACAACGCATAGAGCGCGCCCTGGCGGAGAGAGGCAACATGTGCTGGAGCGTCGAGGAGATGGAGAGGACGCGCCCACAACGGCGGCCAGCTAGCCGGGCAACACACATGCCTCTGGCCCTGTCTGAAGGGGACAAAGGACGTGCATGTCGCAGTGGCGACGGCCGACCCCGCTAGTCCAGAAGCAAAGCAACACGGTGATGAGGGGCCATGTCCTCTGGCTCGATCTGTACGCCAGGCTCGATGGACGGACCTGAAGCGGCAACACATGCCCCGCTGGATGCGATGCATCCATCATCTAGCTATGTTCGTCTTTGCTTTAAGGTCTAACACACAGAAGGAGCAAAGAGGTCGCGACTATAGGCACCGACGGCAGCCGCGACTATACGCGCCAACGGAGGCCGTGGACGCCGCGCCGAGGAGGACTACACACTCGGTAGCCGGGACGGCCGCGTATGACACGCTGGCATCCGAGACAACGACGGACGGCCGTCAGCGAGCCCAACGAAACCTTCTTTCACATGGCTGCCACACGCATCCATCTTCATCAATGGCAATCATCACACTATTACTTCTCTCTTTTCATCTCTCATTTCAGCGAGGAGACACCCAGATGGAGATGCACCCGCATCAGCGGCGCCGAGGAGCGACGACGCAGAGCACTCTACGGGGAGATGCACACACACAACTAGGAGGCGGCGAGTACACGCGCCTGACGGAGGCCGCGGGCACCGTGCCAAGAAGAACCCTGTCGTAGGCACAGGCGTAGCCAGGACACACCGTCGCGGATGACCCGCCGGCGGTCACGGGACCCTGCACGGCAACGAAGGACGCGCGCCAGAGAATGAACAGGCGAAGCTCCCTTCAATCTGCACCAACACTTGCATCCCAAAGTACCCGGCAGTGCATTCTCTCATTTACACCGACACCAGACGCCTCGACAGGGCTGCCAGCTAGCGATCCGGCCTTGCCGTGGACTACAGCTTGCCCTTTGTCTTCTTCATGTCTTCATCAGCCATCTCCTAGCATGAGATGCTCTCTGTTTCAATCCGCGTTGTCTCCCTCACGATGGCAAACGGCGGCAGTTACACGCATGCGCCCCGAGGCAGCGACCACGCGCGCCACGAAGGTCATGCCGAGGTAGGAACTGTGAAGTTTCATTGGCATCCACATGTAGACGTCTTCAACCAGCCAAGAGATGTGTACATACTCATGTGTATGGAATCAATTAATCCAACATGTCATGCAAGTCAAACCAAGGTAATTAAACATTGATTTATACAATATTTTGCATAGTACGGGCATATGTATTTTCAGGTACAAGATGATTTAGCATCATCACCATCATGCTGGGACGCGTGCCCGTAGAGCCAGAACCAGATGTGTCTCCATGGACATCATCGGGTTGGCGACATCAACATGTCACACCACTCAGCAAACGCGGCGCTCGAGCCATCCTCTATCCTCTACAACTTCCACGTTCAACACCCACGACTACGGCGGAGCCCTCTTCCGTACACGCTGCCACACAATGCATCAACACAAGCATCCAAAGGTGTATCCTGGTGTCACCCCAAGTCGGACTACGTCCACCTGCTGGACATGTACAGTAGTGCACACGCCGGAAGGAGGAGGCCAACGTCCAAGGCCGCACCATCATTTACCTCAGCGAGTGCATCCGGGATAGGAATCACGGCTGTGATGGACGGATAATCAGAGCTCGCCCATGTGAAACCGAAGAAGATGAAATAGGAGTTGCACCGTCTTCATATCTTCATCAACCACACTACCAGTGCCCTCGACGTCCTCATCCGTCTCACCGGAGAAGTCGGCTACGTCGACATAACATTGCCATCGTCATCGACTTCGCACCCGACGAGGACGCCGACTACACCGACTCACCGCCATTCGACTACATTGGCACAGCATTGCAATCTCCATCAACTCTTCATCTGGCGAGGACGCCGTCAACATCGGCACCACCGGACGTCCACGTGATGTCGCCATCTTCTTGCATGTATCGCCTGGCCAGGACGCCTACTGCACCGACCACTACTAGAAAAAGGGCTATAGATGGGATTGACACAAATGGCGCACCAGACAAGCGGGCGCACCACCTTCTGATACGCCATTAGAGTTGAAACTACTAATGGCGCACCTGGCCCAGGGTGCGCCATTAGTATCAAAAAAATTTTAACTAGTGCGCCTGTCCAAACATACTAATGGCGCATCCTGACACAGTGCGCCATTACTAGTTGTAACTAGTAATGGCGCACCTGTCGAAAAATGCGCCACTAATGTTGTTTTTTTTATTATATTTTTTATTCCTTTTTTTGCAAAACTACTAATGGCGCACTGTTCCACCGTGCGCCATTACTAGTTTAAACTAGTAATGGCGCACTTTGGGACAGTGCACCATTAGTATGTTTTTTTTGCAAAACTACTAATGGCGCATCACCAAAAGGTGTGCCATTAGTAACCTGGATTACTAATGGTGCATTTAGAGTTGGTGCGCCATTAGTAATCCCTCCCCTGCCTCGTCTCACCCGTGCCTGACCACCACCGCCCACCACTTCCCCGGCCGTGCTCGCTTCCCCCGCCGCACCCGACCACCTCCCTCACCGCCC
>NC_041390.1:629108552-629114212 GCF_002162155.2 Triticum dicoccoides | reverse complement strand
GGCCCCGCCTGCGACAACCTCCCTCCCGAGCGCGACAGCTAGGGTTCCTAGCCGCCGCCGCCGCCCCCACGGCCCCCACCACCGCAGCTCCTCCATCGCCGACGCCTCCGCGACCTCGCCGTGCCGCGGCCTCCCCATGACCAACCGAGGCATCCCTTCGACGCCGCCGCCGCCGCCGACCCCGACACCAACCCCAACCCCGACCCCTCCGGCGACCGGCCGCGCCCGCCCAGGTACCTCTCCTCCTTCCTCCTTCCTCCCTCTCCACCCTTCCTCCTCCTTGTCGCCTCCAAAATTGGCCATGACCCAGTGCACTTTAATTTGTTAGAAAGATAAATATTTTGTTGGACAAAGTAGTTCAACATATGCTACACATGACATTTTTACAAATCTACATTAGAGCAAACACACAGCAATTTCCATCTATTCAAACCCCTAATTATCTAAGACATGGCAGTTGCCATCTATTCAAACTCCATTGACAGAAATAACTAGAATTAATGCCACACTTTTTTAGTCAAATACCACACTGCTTACATTTTGGACCTGTACTCTGGGTGGCACATTTGTGGACCGATTGAGTTATTTTCCACCCATTCTGTGTACTTCTCCATCCCGGTGGTTATTATTTGTGAGAATCGCACCAGCAAACATTTTTCTGTGACTTCTAATGAGTTTGCTATGTGTTCATAAAGATTATGTAAAAGAAATGCGAAATGCATTTGCTTGTGCATATATATATATATAGATGATTATGGTTTCTGCCATTTATATATCTAAGTAACCAAACATCTAGAGTTGACGATTCTCTCTCGAGTAACAAACATCATTGTTTGCATAGGCTCCACCAGAGCCTGATTTTGCTTTACCATTCTATAATCTTCACCAACTGCAGGCAAATTGGCCCATAGTTACAAATCCCAATCATTTCACTGAAAACACATGGGGCAAAAAAAATGTTTCACTGCATCCAACCAAAACTTGATGTAGTGCATTCAGATGCTTCTTGGCTTGACAGAGTTATACTTGATAGATGAAGTATGTGTGTATTCAGATGCTTTGTGTAATTGTACCTGTTATATCTGACCACTGTTTATTGTGGTTTTGATTTTGTTACAGTGTTCTCAAGTATAACAACATAGTGGGATCATTTGTCAACATAGTGGGATCATTTTGCAGATTCCAGCAAACAACATAGTGGGATCATTTGTCAAGGCCAGCATCAGAGTGCTAATTTACAGGTATAAATAGATAAAAGATTCAGAGAGTAGCTCTTTTCTTACCAGCACCATGAAGGTTGGGAATATCTTTGTAGAAAACAAAAAGATTAGGAAACTGAATCTAAGGACCAGGGCTAAACCTCTATACATTACTGTCTTTAACATGGTATAAAATACCTGAACTGAATTTGTGGGGCCTCTAAAATTCTGAAAAAAATTAAACTCAAGAATGTGAAGCTTGTCTTGAGGCTCATCTTTGAGACAGGTTATCTGTGTCGGTTGTCGGAGCCTTGGAGGTTGCTGTTGAGAGTTGTCACAGCAGTGCGTGGTGTCAGTGATATGGCCAAGCTGCTAGTTCAACTACTGGCCAACTAGTGGCCCTTGTTATCAAAGTAGTCTTGCCACATGTTCATAGTAATCTCCAATCATATTAGCAGTACTGAATCAAACTTGTCTTGTTTTATGGGAATGGTTGATTACCTTGATTATACTTACTGGATGTTGACTCTATAAATCATATTGATACTGATGTTAAAGGTATTTCTAGCAAAACCTGAAATGCTAGATGGATTGATTTTTCTGAGCTGTTTGTGCTCTCCCTGCATCTTTCAGCTCTCATTTTCAGTGGAGTTGTTGAATTATATGCTCTCATTGGACATGTTTTACATGTTAGTTTGCTGGGTTTTGTCTCCGACCATCGTGTCGTGATGAATTTGCAGGTACCCCGAGAGGCCCTTGAGTTTGCCGGAATGTCGATTAACTTCCGTTCCGGCAAATTCGGGTACTTCATATGTCCTATTTTTAGCAAAGGTCATGCTGAAATTTTTCGTGAATTTTAGCATGACTTTGCTAAAAATTGGACATATGAGGTACTTGCTACTAATGCATGGGCCGGTGTATCTTAGTACTTAATTAAGTAGGATCAACTGCTCCTTTATTCTTGCTGTATTAAACCATAGGTGGCAATAGAGCCAAGTGATTAGTGCCAAGTGATTAGGCCCAACCTAGGGTGCCTCGGCATCGATAAACCCTAAATGATGAAAACTTAACTTAGCATTTAAGGTGCCTCGGCATCGATAAACCCTAAATGATGAAAACTTAACTTGGCTGCCCCGGATGCCTCGGTGTCGATGAGAACCTAAATGATGTACGCTTAGGCTTTTAGGGTGCCTCGGCGTCGAAACCCTAAATGATGAAAGCTTAGGCTTTTAGGGTGCCTCGGTGTCGACAGACCCTAAATGATGAGACCATAATCTTGTTCCTTGACAATAACCAACTTTTTGACCAAACTTTTTTCCTATTTAGAGCGAAACATGGCCCACAACGATGAGGTCGGTGGTTCGGGCGGCAAGCAATTCTGGGAGCTGTCCCAGGATATGTCGTCATCATCATCGGACGACGAAAGTCTCCCGGCGGAGTGCGACTGGTGCCACGACAATCGAGGTCTGTGCGACATGCCTCACCTGGACGATGATCGGCGCTTCAGCATTAAGCTCGAGGAGACCTTCGAAGTCGAAACGGTACACAACGACGACAAGTGTTATTTTCATAATTAAGCATTACTTCAACTATTTCAACGTGTAATTTTCATCTTTTACAATTCGAGTATAGCTTATCCCATGCCATGCAAGACGCTATGTCTTGGAGAGGATGGATTTTGAAGACCATGAAATTTCTGAAACAAAGAAAATTCACCTAAGGACTCATCACGATGTGGACTTTGAAGTAAATCTATATAATTCTGAGAGCGTAACCCATTTTGGTTGCAAAAATTGGGAAGCATTTTGCAAGATGTATGGTTTTGATGAGGGTATGCTATCACCATGGATCTTGGTAATCCTGACATCAACCAAGACAATATGGACATTTGGGTCCTTGTTGATACGCCTCCAGTTCTACTGCTATGTGAGTTTCTCAAACATAGTTATTAGCTAATTTATATTGTTTCTTTCAAAATAGTTGACAGCTTATTTCCATTGACAGCTTATTTTTATTGTTCAAAGAATGTGCGGGAGATGGTAGACAAAACCCACTACACCGATGGCTCCGAATTAACAACTTACAAGGAGAAAAATCATCTGGTCGGATTTTGTACTGACATTGAAAATTACATTATCCACAAACAAATTCCTCAACATTATGGTAAATACGTGCCATTAGTGAATGTGTTCAACTACGGTAACTACCATGGAGATACCCTGGTAAGATTTTTACTATTACGACATCCGTGCATCTTTTGCATACTTCTAAAACTAGTATGAATAATAAACATTTATCATGATATAAGGAAATAAATAATAACTTTATTATTGCCTCTAGGGCATATTTCCTTCAGTAGGTGCTTCCTCCTCTGATCGGGGTAGCGGCCTGCGCTTTGGGTAACTCTTGGAGGGGCGTTCGAGTTCATACTCTTCGGCCGCAAGGACTTCAGTCCATCTGTCAGCTAGCAAATCTTGATCAGCTCTAAGTTGTTGCTGCTTTTTCTTGAGGCTGCTTGCCTTGGCTATAGGCCTACGTTTAAAACACTCTTGTTCGGCGGGATCAGATGGCACGACGAATTCGTCGTCGTCGAGGCTTGCCTCATCTTCGGAGGGAGGCATATAATGATCATCCTCAACCTCTTTGTCTGCCGCTCTCTCGTGAGGGCTGGCTTCGCCATCCTCCTATGCCGAATCTTGCTGGAGGGGGTGTTCTTCGGCGCTATCCGGGGTAGTATTATCTCCCGTGCTGGAATCACCGTTTTTGCTTTGGCGGGATTTAGAGCGGCGCCACTGACGCCGGCGCTTGGGCTGTTTCTTGGAGGTGTCATCCCCCGCTATTCCATCGCCATCTCCATCTTTTGGAGTATCCATCATGTATATGTCATACGACGAGGTGGCTTTCCAGTGCCCTATAGGTGCTGGTTCTTGATCGTCTCCTGCGTCGGTGTCCATATCGTCGATGTCTTCGGAGTCGAAATCGAGCACGTCGGTTAAATCATCGACAGTGGCTACGAAGTGGGTGGTGGGTGGGCTTTGAATTTCATCGCTCGTATCCCATCCTTGTTGACCGTAGTCCGGCCAGGGCTCTCCTGACAAAGAGAGAGACTTTAGTGACTGCAGGATATCGCCAAAGGGTGAGTGCTGAAAGATGTCCTCAGCGGTGAACTCCATGATCAGCGCCCAATCGGATTCAATCGGCAGGGGCGCGGAGGGCTCGGAGTCCGGAGAGGAGTCCGGCCCCTCGGAGTCACGGGTCTTGCAGAGTGCAGGCTAGTATTCGGCTCGATCGCCTTTGGGATCACAGCCCCCGAGGCGGCGTCCAACCACTCGTCCTCGACTGGAGCAACCGGCCCCGAATTAAGAGTCGGGACCGATGCGTGTACGGCCTCCAGTGCGCTGTTCGGCGGCAGAGCTATATCATGCCCATCGAGACAGTGCGGCGCGTTCGGTTGTGGCTCGAATCCGTCGAAGATCAAGTCCCCGCGGATGTCAGCCGTATAGTTTAAGATTCCAAACGTGACCTGATGGCCAGGGGCGTAGCTTTCAATCTGCTCAAGGTGGCCAAGCGAATTGGCCCGCAGTGCGAAGCCGCCGAAGACGAAGATCTGTCCGGGGAGAAAAGTCTCACCCTGGACTGCATCGTTGTCGATGATCGAAGGAGCCATCCGGCCTAAAAGCGACGACACAGAGGAACTCTCAATGAAAGCACCAATGTCGGTGTCAAAACCGGCGGATCTCGGGTAGGGGGTCCCGAACTGTGCGTCTAGGCGGATGGTAACAGGGGACAAGGGACACAATGTTTTTACCCAGGTTCGGGCCCTCTTGATGGAGGTAAAACCCTACGTCCTGCTTGATTAATATTGATGATATGGGTAGTACAAGAGTAGATCTACCACGAGATCAAGGAGGCTAAACCCTAGAAGCTAGCCTATGGTATGATTGTTGTATGTTGGAGCTGTCCTACGGACTAAAACCCTCCGGTTTATATAGACACCGGAGAGGGTTAGGGTTACACAAAGTCGGTTACAATGGTAGGAGATCTAAATATCCGCATCGCCAAGCTTGCCTTCCACGCCAAGGAAAGTCCCATCCGGACACGGGACGAAGTCTTCAATCTTGTATCTTCATAGTCCAGGAGTCCGGCCAAAGTTCATAGTCCGGCTATCCGGACACCCCCCAATCCAGGACTCCCTTAGTCGGGGAGGAGTTCCACCAGCACGACAGCGTGGTGACGATCTTGATGTTCTACCGTCGCAGGGCTTCGCCTAAGCACTGCTATGATATGACCGAGGTGGAATATGGTGGAGGGGGGCACCGCACACGGCTAAGGAACGATCACGAAGATCAACTTGTGTGTCCAGAGGTGCCCCCTGCCCCCGTATATAAAGGAGCAAGGGGGGTGTGGCCGGCCCTAGGAGAAGGCGCGCCGGAGGAGTCCTACTCCCCCCCTTTCCCTAGT
>NC_041390.1:629086069-629108140 GCF_002162155.2 Triticum dicoccoides | reverse complement strand
TGGGGGGGGGGGAGGGGCGCGCGGCAGCCCCTAGGCCTCCTCTCCTCTTCCTCCACCGGGCCCAATAAGGCCCATTAGGTTACCGGGGGGTTCCGGTAACCTCCCAGTACTCCGGTAAAATGCCGATTTCACCCGGAACACTTCCGATGTCCAAACATAGGCTTCCAATATATCAATCTTTATGTCTCGACCATTTCGAGACTCCTCGTCATGTCCGTGATCACATCCAGGACTCCGAACAAACTTCGGTACATCAAAATATATAAACTCATAATAAAACTGTCATCGTAACGTTAAGCGTGCGGACCCTACGGGTTCGAGAACAATGTAGACATGACCAAGACACGTCTCCGGTCAATAACCAATAGCGGAACCTGGATGCTCATATTGGCTTCTACATATTCTACGAAGATCTTTATCGGTCAGACCGCATAACAACATACGTTGTTCTCTTTGTCAACGGTATGTTACTTGCCCGAGATTCGATTGTCGGTATCTCAATACCTAGTTCAATCTCGTTACCGGCAAGTCTCTTTACTTGTTCCGTAATACATCATCTCGCAACTAACTTATTAGTTGCATTGCTTGCAAGGCTTAAGTGATGTGCATTACCGAGAGGGCCCAGAGATACCTCTCCGACAATTGGAGTGACAAATCCTAATCTCAAAATACGCCAACCCAACATGTACTTTTGGAGACACCTGTAGAGCACCTTTATAATCACCCAGTTACGTTGTGACGTTTGGTAGCACACAAAGTGTTCCTCCGGTAAACGGGAGTTGCATAATCTCATAGTCATAGGAACATGTATAAGTCATGAAGAAAGCAATAGCAACATACTAAACGATCGGGTGCTAAGCTAATGGAATGGATCATGTCAATCACATCATTCTCCTAATGATGTGATCCCGTTAATCAAATGACAACACATGTCTATGGTTAGGAAACATAACCATCTTCGATTAACGAGCTAGTCAAGTAGAGGCATACTAGTGACGTTTAGTTTGACTATGTATTCACACAAGTATTATGTTTCCGGTTAATACAATTCTAGCATGAATAATAAACATTTATCATGATATAAGGAAATAAATAATAACTTTATTATTGTCTCTAGGGCATATTTCCTTCAGATGTATGTACTCCACGGCGGCCGCGGCGGAGGGACCTCCGGGAAGTCGGCGAACCGGGCAGGGGCAGGTGGATCGGGCGATTGGCGGCGGCTCGGAGATGCGTCGCGCGAGGATGAAATGCGGGCGTGGTGGAGCGGATCCGCGTTGTGGATTGGCAGGGGGGTCAGCCACCGCGTCCAGGTATCAGGAGGATAGGAAGCGGCGGGGAACAGCGCGGAACGCGCTGGCGGCGAGACAAGGGGGAGGAGAGTAGGCAGATGAGGGGACGAGAGGGAGAGATTTTTTTACTTGGCCGCCGAACGATGGATTAAATATAGGGAGATTCGCCGCGGCTGAGTAAAGTTTTTACTCCACTAACTCGTATAAGGGAATAAAACTGAATTTTTACTCCCTTGTGGCCTTATAAGGGATCGGTTAGAAATGCCCAAAGATGTTTGCTTGTCGTGTTCATGACACAATTCTTGATTTCATAGTATCCAAGTCCATTGATGAAAACTTTGTTACTTTCAAAATATATTCTTGATTTCTGACAGTTAAATCAATGTTTCGTTCGTGTTTTAAGACATGAAAAATTTGAACTTTGAAAAAATATATTCAACATCGGTCTTTGCTTGTGTTTTAAGACAGCGAAGGTGGTGAAAATGGATCCCAGAGTGAGACATTTAGTTTGAAAATATATGGCCATTAGAGCATCTACAGCTAGGTGCCCCAAACGCATCTCAAATGCACGGGCGGGCAGTCCGGTCACTGACCGGTCATAAAAAATCGACTCATGCCCGGGCGCCTCAAACCAACCTCAAATGTCCGGGCTGTCCGACGTCCCTCATATCCGGTCCAAATCTAGGGCGGATATCGGGCGACCCGAGCACGCCCGGGCGCGTCCGTCTGACAGGTTGGCCCACCACCGACCCCACATCTATCCCACAAAATTCCCAATCCGGCGCCTAGCTCCCAACCCTAGCTCACTCCACTCGCCTCTCTCGCTCCATCTGCTTCTCTTCCCTCCCGTATTCCGATCCAATTCGGCGCAATGTTCAGCTCCAGCAGCCACTCCGGTTCGACCTCGACTACGACGAGGAGTTGACCCTTCGCATCGCCTTGGAGCGGTCCAAGTGGACACCAGGGCAGCTCCAGATCTGCAGCGTCACCGTAGCTCCCGCGCCGGCACAGAGAGGACACCGGAGCTGGGCCCTCCCGACCCGTGCTCAGCTCCGGCAGGACATCGCAGTCCGCACCGGCCCAGCGCCATCCCCTTCCCCTGCCTGCTGCTCCTCTGTGCAGGCAATGGCGGGTGCTAGTGCCCGCGCTGTCAGCTTGCATGCGCACTCCAGAAACGGAGGCGCGCGCTACCCGCTGCGAGAGGCAGCGGGCAAAGGAGAGGAAGGCGGCGGAGCGGTCCGTGCGTCGTCGCCGTGGGATGCCGGCGGAGTCCGATGAGGATGAGCTGCTCCTCGCATGGGTATACCATCAGTGGCTCATGATGGCGGAGACGGACGCTCGCGTCTCCGGTGGAAGAACGCGAAGGCGCTCCGGCTAACCATAGAGCAGTCGGAGCGGGAGGCGGCTCAGGTTGCCAAATTGAAGCAGCAGCAGGACAAGGCGTCCGCCAGATGAATAGGTTAACATCTTGTCTGGCTCCGACTCCGACTCCAACGACGACGACGGCTCCACCTCCGACGACGACAACCAAGATCCTCCATCAGCCACGGACGCCTACAGTTGCGCCGACGACTGGATGGGCAAAGGCCCGGGGCAGGAGTGGTGTTCCCGCTCCTCCTATGTCTATGTTTATATCGTTTTTAGTTGTTGATAATGTTTAAGAACTTGTCCGGCGACGAACTCAGATGATCTTTTGGTTACGTCAAGTTCGTTTATGTTCGTTTGCAATCCATTTTGTTGTCCGTTTGCAGCTAATTTTGTAGTCCGTTATTTGATCACATAGAGTACCTTTAAGTTGTATGTATAGTATGAATATATAGGGTGCCGGATATGAAATACACAGATGTTTAGAGGAAAATATGAGACGTGCCCCATCAATGCGCGCGGACGGACACTTCCGCGGCGGAATTAACCCATCGCGACTGTTGATGCTCTTATTCAGTTTTCTGTGGAGGGCATTTTGGCTGCCGAGCTCACCTGATTCTGGGTGAATAGTAAATAAAAAAGGTTTTTGTAGGACACATCTAGATGTGACACATTCTGTTTGTGGTCTATATTTTTGTCCTAGTTTTTATTTTATTTTATGTTGCTGCATTATATATTTGTGGGAGCTTAGATATGACATCCTTAAAAAATATTTGGAGGTGAATTAGACAAACTGAAATAAAAAATACATTTTCTTGAAAATAATCTGAATTCACATTTCCTAGGCCACGTGGAGTTGGCCCCACAGAACAGAGGGACATATGCAGGATAAGGCCAAGCGACGAAGGTCAGATCCACCCCTTCTCACTCGCGGTGCACGTGTCGCCGGCGTCCGAGCTTCGCCGCTTCACTCTCCTCGTCGGCGCGAGGTGCCGGTGCTACTCCGTGGCCGGCCATCCTCCACAATCCTGCTAGGTACGGCCCCGTCCCCTCCCCTACTGCGGTGCTTTCATCTCCTCCTCTCCTGTGCCGCGGCCGTCGCCGGCGCATTGGCCTGCGCCGGCACGGAGTGGCATCAGTAGCTCGTTCCGCGCAGAGATTGTCCATGAATCAGTTCTCTTTCAGTGTTCAGATCGACGACGCAGGGAGTGGAATAAATTCCACTGTTCACGGTCAGCGCGCTCGATCCATACTCTGAGCTGCTACTAGCGTACTCTGAGCTTTCAGGGTACGACCGATTGCAAATCGTTCAATGTAACAATGCCTTGGCTAACTTGGATTATTTCTCTTTCCAGGGTCTTGGCGGAAAAAATCTAGCTAGCTGTTTACTGTCAATTTATTCGACGGCCTGCAAGAAGAATCGACATAGCCAGCACATTGAAGAAAAATTCCGGTCGGTATCCGCCGTCGATTTTTAGCCTTTTCAGTGCATTAGTGCCTGGGCTTAGCGGCTCACATAGATTAATCCATCTTTTTTCAGGGTGTAAACTGAAGACGCATCCCTAGTGTACTGTCAGTGCATTCGGCAGCCTGACCTCCACGCAGAATTGACAGAGCTTGCAAATGGTCATGGAGGCAGCTCTTGTGGGTGTGGCGACAGGGGCCCTGAAGCCTGTCCTGGGGAAGCTGGGAACTCTGCTCGGTGAAGAGTACAGGCGGTTCAAGGGTGTGCGCAAGGAGATCAAGTCTCTCACTCATGAGCTCGCCACAATGGAGGCTTTTCTCCTGAGGATGTCCGAGGTGGAGGATCCTGATGCGCAGGATAAAGTATGGATGAATGAGGTGCGGGAGCTTTCTTATGACATGGAGGATGCCATCGACGACTTCATGCAAAGTGTTGGTGACAAAGACGAAAAGCCAGATGGCTTCATTGAGAAGATCAAAAACACATTGGGGAAATTGGGGAAGTTGAACTTCCGCCGTCGGAGTGGCAGAGATATCCAAGATCTGAAGAAACAAATCATTGAGGTCGGCGACAGGAATGCAAGATACAGGACTTGTGTGGCTATCTCCAACTCAAAGAATGCAACCGTTGACCCTCGAGCTCTTGCTATCTTTGAGCATGCCTCAAAATTGGTGGGAATCGATGAACCTAAGGTTGAGATAATCGAACTGTTGACTCAAGAGGATGGACGCACTTCTGCAGAAGAGCCATTGAAGGTAGTCTCCATTGTTGGATCCGGAGGAACAGGCAAGACAACTCTTGCATACCAAGTGTACCAAGACCTCAAAGGAAAATTTGACTGTTCGGCCTTCCTATCCGTGTCGTGAAATCCAGACATGATACATATCATGAGAACTATTCATAGTCAAGTTAGCCATCAAGAATATTCTAAAACGGAAGCAGCAAATGTACAACAAGTTATCATCAATATCAGTAATTTTCTAGCGGACAAAAGGTGCATGCTATCTCTATCATTTTTTTTTCACTTTCACTTCTGTCTTTGAATGTATAAATCTCTATCATTTGTACTAGTGGAATTTGTTGAAAAGTTCCATGAAAACATCTATATTCATACTTTCCCCATATGTAAAAAAAAGTAGTGGTCAAATGTTTGTAATAAAGAACGTGTCGATTTTCTAAACAAAAGAAATAGAACGGAGAGTGTACAGAGAACAACCTGTCCTAGGAGTTTGTTTGATATACTATGATATTCAAGACATAGCTAATCCCTTTGTTGACTTATATATGGCTTGACTATGTGTGACCTATAATGTTTGTAGCACTTTACCTCATGAATGGTTTGGACAGTGATTTTGATGATATATAGATGCTCGTTTTGCAAGTGTAGCATCCACGTCACCCTTGTTTTCACACAAAGGCTGCCACACACATCACATTCTTTTTGCACCTCCACCTCTCCCTTCTCCGGGTCTGTTTCCTGTTCAGACCAGCTCCATTGTGCATCCATTCACTCTTCATCTCCTCTCTCGTACCACCAACCCAAAGGTGCAATGCTCTATTGAGACCAGCTCGGATGAGATCCACTAGGCCTTAGCTAGTATTGTTGCCCTACATGGCCATACATCATCGGTGATTTAACTCCAAAATAGTTAAAATTATAGTTTACTAGCTTAACTGGGCCTAAATTAGTTTTGGACGAAAAGACAGCCAGCTGCTCCTTTTCATTGATGAAGATGGAGAAGGTTCTAAAAGTCAGTAACACAAGAAAATAAAAAGGCAACAGTCACAATTGGCCCACACAGCCAGTACTAGTTAAAACATAATTTTTTCTATATATTATATATGTAGTTTACACTTTTTTCATTTTGTATCACTGGATCTTCTGGTCCACACCAAGATTCTTGCTTGTTGCTTATGACCACCTGATCGGCGCCCCTTCCACACAAATTAAGTATATATGATTATTCATCTTTTGATCCATCTCTTGTCTTTCAACTTAACTGTCCAGTTTTGATCTTTTCTGTGTCATGCCTCATGTTAAAAAAATTGCTTTCATGCCAGTTGTTTAAACAATATATCCCCCGTCTCTCGGTAATGTGCCAAACTAACATGGATGTGGACACATGAATTAAGTCTCTAACATATGCCCTATTAATACTTTTGTATTTATCCTCTTCATGTTGGCAATGTTAACGTGTTTCATTTATTCTGTCTATCTATGTCTACATTCTTTATTTGAAAGATATTCTAACATTTATTTGTCCATGTACAGGTACTTTGTTGTTGTTGATGATATATGGGACATCGACACATGGGATATTATTAAGTGTGCATTCCCCACTACAAGTTATAGTAATAGAATAATCACCACTACTCGTTTGAACAATGTCGCTCATTGATGTTGTTCAACATTTAGTGGTCATATTTATTATATAAGGCCTCTTGATATGGTGCACTCAAGGAAATTATTTCATAGAAGATTATTCAAGCCTGATGAAAATTGTCCTTCATACCTTCAAGAAGTTTCAGAGCAGATATTGGAAAAATGCCACGGGTTACCTTTGGCGATAGTCGCTATCTGGTTTATTGGCTAACACAAGAAGAGAAGAAAATATATGGAATCAGGTGAAAGATTCAATTGGTCGTGCACTTGAAAGAAATCCTAGCATCGAAGGAATGATGAAGATATTGTCACTTAGTTACTTTGATCTGCCTCCTTATCTAAAAACTTGTCTCTTATATCTGAGCATATATCTAGAAGATTCTACTATTGGGAAGAAGGGCCTGATAAAAAGATGGATTGCCGAAGGATTTATTCATACAGAAGGCTGATACACAACATATGAGTTAGGAGAAATGTGCTTTAATGAGCTACTGAATAGGGGTTTGATCCAACCTGTGGAGACGAATGAATATGACATGGTGGAGAGTTGTCGAGTTCATGATACAATTCTTGATTTCATCATATCCAAGTCTATAGAAGAAAACTTTGTTACATTGCTTGGCGATCCCATTCTGACAATTAAGAACCAAAGCAAAGTTGTTCGTCGACTCTGTCTCCAAGGTGCCAAGGAAGGAAATTCAACAGTACTAACAATAGGTCTCGTGTTGTTCCATGTCCGATCACTTATTGTGGTCAGAGGTGTTGTGGAAATCCCTTCTTTGGCAGAGTTCAGACATCTGCGTGTTCTCGGCTTGAGCGACCAATCACTGAAAGAACATCATCTTGAAAACATAGTGAAGTTGTTCCAGCCGAGGTACTTGAACCTTGAAAGTACAATAATAAGCAAACTCCCTTAACAAATCGGGCGTTTGGGGTTCTTAGAGATGCTGGACCTAAGTGACAATTGTGTATAAGAATTACCCACGTCTATTGTTAATCTTGGAAAATTGTCCCATCTACTTGTTGATAATTATGTTAAATTTCCTGATGGAATTGCAAAGATGCAAGCACTGGAGACGTTGGAAGATGTGAGGGTCTCCATTCAGCCGTTCGACTTCCTATGGGGCCTTGGCCAACTAAAGAATTTGAGAAATCTGCAGCTTGACCTTCGTTTTGAAGTTGATTCTGACACTGAGGATGCATATGTGGCTGAAGAGGAGTGCAACAAAGCTATCTTCTCTTCCCTGGGTAAGCTAGGTACCCAGAACCTCCGCTCCCTGACTATTTATGGAGGGAGCAGCCTCTTACAGGAACCTTTGTGCCTGCCGACCCTCAAGAAACTTATTACCCGGTCTTCAGCCATTTCGCAGGTTCCGACATGGGTGAGCTCCCTCATAAACCTCCAACTGCTACGCCTTACAGTGAAGGGAATCAAGAAAAGTGATCTCTGCATCCTTGGAGCCTTACCTGCTCTGCTCATTTTGCATCTGGAGGAAGTAACACGCTCAAATGAAAAGATAAGAATCAGTAGTGAAGTTGGGTTCCAATTTTTGAGGATTTTTATTTATGATGCACATTGGGTGAGATCAAAATTGGATGGGTTCCGATGGTCGCTAGTTGCAGTATATGGGGCAGCGCAACCTGAATTTAAACCCGATTTTCTTGCCGATTTAGTGCGGATTTGTGGAGATGAAAATCTGCCACTACTAGTCGGGGGAGATTTCAATATCATTCGGAGAAGAGAAGAAAAGAATAATGACAATTTCGATGGACGTTGTTCTATGATGTTTAACATGATTATCGAGAGCCTCAATTTGAGAGAAATTGAGCTCACTGGTAGACAGTTTACATGGGCCAACTCGTTACCTGTTCCGACTTATGAAAAGCTGGATAGGGTACTTGCTAGTGTGGAGTGGGAACAAAAATATCCGTTGGTGTCGGTACATGCGATGCAAAGAGCGATCTCGGATCATACACCACTCTTGTTATATTCGGGAGAGGCTACCGATGTTGCAAACAAAAACATCTTCTCCTTCGAGCAAAGCTGGTTTGAGCGAGAAGGATTTATGGAGATGATTGCACGCGAATGGGCTAAGCCAGTTACGGGAAGGACACATGTCGAGAGATGGCAGAATAAGATTAGACACCTCCGGCAATTTCTGAGAGGTGGGACAGGAATGAGAGTGGGATTTATAAGCAGAAAAAAGAACGTCTAACTCAACTTATTGAGGCACTAGATGTAAAGGCTAAAACCACTCTTCTTTCTGTTAATGAGCATCGAACCAAGTCCGAGGCTGAGCAAGGCCTACATGCTCTCTTGAGAGAGGAGGAACTCAAGTGGGCGTTACGTGCGAAAACGCTTAAGGTTGTGCAAGGGGACGACAACACACAGTTCTTCCATATGGTTGCAAATGGTAAATATAGGAAGAAGAAGATCATACAGCTTGAACAGGACGAGGGAACAATAGTGAAAATCTGAAAGCGTATGTTTCCAACTATTATAAAAGCCTTTTTGGACCTCTGAATACTTCCACGGTGTCTCTTGATGAGTCTGTGATTGATGATATACCTCAATTACAGGCAGCGGAGAACGATGTTCTCTCTGCACCGTTTACGGAAAAAGAAGTTCATCTGGCCATAACTCAAATGAAGCCGAATAAAGCACCGGGACCAGATGGGTTTCCAGCTGAATTCTATAAGAAATGTTGGCATATCATTAAAGATGATCTTATGCCTATGTTTCACGATTTTTTCGATGGCCATTTGGAGTTGTTTCACCTCAACTTTGGTACGATAACGTTATTACCGAAGAAGAATGAGGCGGTCCGGATAGAACAATTCCGACCCATTTTCCTGCTAAATGTGAGCTTTAAAATCTTCACAAAGGTAGGAACCAATAGATTGACACAAATTGCTCACTCAGTGGTTCAACCTAGTCAGACAGCTTTCATGCCTGGACGACACATACTCGAAGGAGTGGTTGTCTTACATGAAACACTTCATGAGATTCACTCGAAGAAACTAGATGGGGTTATCTTAAAAGTGGATTTCGAGAAGGCTTATGATAAAGTAAAATGGCCTTTTCTTCAGCAGGCAATGCGTATGAAGGGTTTTAGTGAAACCTGGAGGCACCAGGTGGATACTCAAGTCCATAAAGGTAGTGTTGGAATTAAGGTGAACGATGACATCGATCACTACTTCCAGACGCATAAGGGGTTGCGACAAGGGGATTCCATGTCACCTCTTCTGTTCAATATTGTGGCAGATATGTTGGCCGTCATTATTGGCAGGGCCAAGCAACATGGCCATGTAGAGGGTCTAGTTTCTCATTTGGTTGATGGAGGGGTGTCCATTCTACAATATGCTGATGACACTATCCTTTTCATGGAACATGACATGGCTAAGGCACGTAACATGAAACTTATCTTATGTCTATCCGAACAATTGTCTGGATTAAAAATCAATTTTCATAAGAGCGAGGTGTTCTGTTTTGGGAAGGCCAAAGACGAGGAACATACTTACAGACAATTGTTTGGATGCGAATTAGGTGCTTTACCATTCAGTTACTTGGGTATTCCGATTCATCATCGTAAACTTTCCAATAAAGAATGGAAGTGTATTGAAGAACGAATTGAAAAAAAACTCAGCTGCTGGAAGGGCAAGCTGATGTCATATGGAGGTCGACTAGTTTTGATTAACTCAGTATTGACTAGCATGCCAATGTTTTTACTTTCGTTCTTCGAAATTCCGAAAGGAGTCCGAAAGCGACTTGATTTCTTTAGATCTCGTTTCTTTTGGCAGTCTGATGAGGCCAAGAGGAAATACCATCTCGCGCGATGGGATATCCTTTGTCGACCTAAAGACCAAGGGGGCCTCGGTATTGAGAACATGGAGATTAAGAATAAATGTCTTATGAGCAAATGGTTGTACAGGTTAGAGACAGAGCCGGAGGGCATGTGGTCTCAAATCCTGCGCAATAAGTATTTGCACTCGAAAACGCTAGCCCGGGTTACCATCAGACCGACTGATTCGCCGTTCTGGAAGGGACTTATGAGAACGAAGGATATGTTCTTTCGTAGGGTCAAATTCTTGATTGGCAATGGGATGTCAACAAGATTTTGGGAGGATACGTGGCTAGGAGAGACATCTCTGACCTTACAATATCATACCCTTTACAATATTGTGCAACGTAAGGAAGATTACATAGATATCGTCCTTCAAACTATTCCCTTGAACATCCAGTTCAGACGTATGTTAGTGGGTGAGAGATGGACGGCCTGGATGCACTTGGTTCAGAGATTGATTGAAGTTCGACTCTCCGACGTGCCGGACTCCACACAATGGAAGTTGACTAAAAAGGGATATTTACGGTGAAATCATTTTATACGGATCTGATTAATTCTGGCCCCATTTCAAGGTCAGTTCATATATGGAAGGTTAAGGTTCCTTTGCGGATTAAAATTTTCATGTGGTTTGTCCACAAGCAAGTAATACTCACAAAGGACAACTTACTTAAGAGGCGATGGGTAGGTAACTCGCGGTGTTGTTTTTGTGCTCAGGATGAGACAATACAACATTTATTTATCGAATGCCCACTTGCCAAGTTACTTTGGAGAATGATTCATATAGCTTTTAATATCAATCCTCCAGTAGATATTGCGTCTTTGTTTGGGAAGTGGTTAGCTGGGGTTGAACAGATCACGGCAGCTCGTATTCGGATTGGAATATGTGCGTTATTATGGGCTATATGGAACTGCAGAAATGATATGATTTTTAACAGACAACACAACTTAACTTTTTTTGCAGGTTATCTTCAGAGCTACAGCTTGGATCCGTATATGGTCCTTACTCACTCCTATGGACTCCAGGGAGTCTTTGGTTACTGGGTGCAACCAATGGGAGATGGTGGCTCGGGTTATATTCAACCGGTTCGGATGTCGTTCGCATAACAGGATAGGAGTCTAGAGAGCTTGTCCTTATTATCACCGTACCGGTTGTCTTTGTCCGCTTGTATTTTTCAGTTTTATGTCCTTTGTTTTGCTCCGTTTCTGAGCTGTAAGACCTTTGTGATGATTCTTTCTGAATTTTTAATAAAATGGCTGCATGCATCATCATGATGCAGAGGCCGGGGGTATACCTCCATTTCAAAAAAGAAAATATAAACCAGTAGATCTGATGTTTGGAGCAGGGTCCATGCCCAAGCTAGAAAAACTCGTGCTTAAGAGTTTGTATGAGGTTGAAGCTGACGGCATGGACTTTGGAATAGAGAACCTCCCCAGCCTCTCAACTGTCAAATGTGAAGTACTTGGCGGTGATGGCATTGTTGGAACCGTAAAGACGGCGATGAAGAGAACAGCCAACAGACATCCCAACCGCCCTACTATAGTCACATAATAAGCACGGTTCCCGCTGGTTTCTACCATGACTGAACAAGCCAAGAAATAGGAATTGGGGAGCTCGCCGTACGGTCTGCTGATTCGCAAGTACGCTGTACATTTTTAGCTCCATACTTGTCTCTTTCATGATACATTAGTATACAATGTACTCCCTCTGTTGGATAATCTATTACATCCATGCTTTCCATATTTTATATTTGACCAATATTCGTTGACTACATGTGGAGTCCATGTGATACAATATTGTTTGAAATCATTTTTCTATGGCAGAGATTCCCTAAGCATATAGATATAGTACAAAGTTTTCTGTAGGAACGTGTCTTAACAAAAGGTAGTAGCTTATAAGGAGATGTTTACTCCTTGATTGGCTCCATTCTCTCTGCACGCAATGAAGTAATACAGCGTGCCAGCTCTCGATCGAACTCTTGAGGAGACAAACATGAATTTGTAGAGAAGTTTCACCATCTGGTTCAGTTTAACTGCAAGCACTGTACTCCTCTGGTATTCTCCTTAGCCAGTCACATTCATGCAGTGAAATGTGCTGAATATCTGTTGAGCTTTGTACAGCTTCCAAGCTGTCATTCAGAAAATGTGTGTTCTTTCTCAATGTGTAGTTATTCAAATTTTATTTTGTGCTTGTCTGTTTCTCCGAGCGTCCCCAGATAACTGCCGGATGCTTCAGCCTTCAGTTAGAGATTAGTTGGTACAAATATGTGTGGTGCAGGCAGTTATGCCTCTGCATAAGCAGATGTTACATTTTTCAGTGATGACTAGATATGTGATTTTACATATACGCTCTTCTCATCTTTTTCAGCAATTTGGGTATTGTTAGTTTGTTATACTACGTAGAAGATTTACTTGCCAACACAACCGACTTCAACACTGAACCATCACACCCAGCTCCTTCAACTTACCAGGATAGAAACACATTCTGTTCCCTAAAAAAAAAAAACACACATTCTGTCACGTGTGCAAGATGCACGACGCTGTACTTATGCACATTTGTACCTTTCACACCTATGCACTTGTTCAACTCAATGACCCAAATCTGGACAATTCGACTCCCGCTAAAGATCCGGATTTTTCTTTGGCAATGAATTCGGGGCCGGGTACCTTCAGAGGTGGAGATCCTCAAGAGGAATGGTCCGGAGATGGTACTTGCCCATTATGCGAGACCGTTGAAGACTAATCACATCTTCTTCAAGTGTGTTTTCGTGCAATTTCTTTGGAGTTGCTTTCGTGAGGTGGTTGGCTGACGTCCGTGTAACAACAACTTCTTCGGCCTCTTTGAGGAACTCCAGGCTTCCACGCAACAATCCCGTAATATTAGGTTGGCTGGGTATTGCGATGCTTGCATGAACGCCCTGGACGGTTCACTATAAGCTTGTGATTCAGCGTGCACTTCTCCAACGATCTACTGACATGATTTTCAAAATGTGTGGATATTTGCAGCTCTGGCGGCCGCTTAGCCGTTCGTCGGATCAGGGCGCCATCCACATCTTCATCGCTGATCTTCGTGCGCTGGGTCCTCCCTCCCTCCCCCCCTCCCCACCTCTAGAGCCGGATTGGCCCTTGGGACTCGCCGTGGCAATGCCTTGGACTGTGCCACTGGCCATTGCCTCTTTTATTTTCTTTAGGACTTGTTGACACTAGTAGAAAACAGGGCTTTAGTTCAGGCCTGGCCAACCCATTAGTCCCATTTCATTCACGAACCTGGACCAATTGAGGCATACGTCCCGGTTCGTGCGCCCAGGGGGCCGGCCGGGCCTCGTGGGGCATTGGTCCCGGTTCGTCTGGACCCTTTTGTCCCGGTTCCAGGCACGAACCAGGACCAATGGGCCTCGCTCCTGGCCCACATCCATTGGTCTCGGTTCATGGGTGGAACCGGGACTAAAGGGGGCCTTTAGTCCTGGTTCCAGCCACGAATAGGGACCAATGAGTTGCCTATATATACCCCCTCGCCGGCGAGGAGAGCACTCCACACTGCTCTGTTTTTTCTGGCCGGCGAGGGAAGATCTTGGTGCTCTAGCTCACCTCCTATGCACATGAGATGTTCGATGAAATGCCCGAGCCACACTAGTTAAGCTTTCTCCTCTCGAAGCTCGACCTCCAAGCTCCATTTTCCTCGAGATTTGTCTAGGTTTAGCGGTCCGTCAAGTCCCGTCCTCGTCTTCACCGCCGTCGATCGCCCGCGCCGATCTCGTCGCCGGCACCACCGTGGTGAGTCTCTTGTTCTTATCTTCTTTCTAAAAGAAAAATTCTTACTTGTATGTTCAGATAGATACTTGTCTAATTTTCTTATTTTTCTTATTGCTTGTTATTATATAGTGCGATGGTTTTGGTATCCGCTCCCGTCGGCCCTCGTCCTGTCTATGATTCGGATGTGGTATATATTATCTTTTATAACTATTTAGTTCATTTATTATTTATGATAATTATGCCAACCAACGTGACATAGATTTTATTTATCTAGGAGGTATGTGAACCGGAAATTCCAACCGACCCTATTGTCGAGAGGTTAAATTTAGATAAAGAAGAAAACAATTACTTGAAGAAAAAATAAAAAAATTGAGGAGGAGAAGATGATATTGGAGTTGCATGTTGCGGATGTCGTCGATGATCACAAGATCAAGATGGATGCAATGCGCTTGAAGATTAGAAAGATTAAAAAATATGCCATTCATACCGAGGCTTGGTATCATTATGACGTTAGATCAATTGTTACCTTGATTGCGATTATGATCGCATTAGTTGCTGCATTGAAATGTTTTACATAATTTCAATGTATGATTTAATTAGATGGTCTGAAGAGCTATATGTTGTTCAATGATGAACTTCTATTAATTTGGTCACTTATCTATCCATGATGTTCTATAATGGTTTTTGACACACTTAATTATATATAATGCACGCAGATGAACCGGCAATGAATGTACGGTGACAGACACACCTCCAAATATATTAAGGGCGTGCATAATTTTCTCGAAGTGGCTGAGGCAAACAAACAGAATGGTTTTATGTGTTGTCCATGCCCTATATGTGGGAATACGAAGTCTTACTCTGACTGGAAAATTCTTCACACCCACCTGCTTTATAAGGGTTTCATGCCACACTATAATGTTTGAACCAAGCACGGAGAAATAGGGGTTATGATGGAAGACAGCGAAGAAGAAGAGGACGATGACAACTATGTGCCCCCTGAATATGGTGATGCTGCAACAGGGAAGCTGCTGAAGATCAAGAGGAACCAGACGATGTGCCCGATGATGATCTCCGCCGGGTCATTGTTGATGCAAGGAGACAATGCGAAAGTCAAAAGGAGAAGCTAAAGTTTGATCGCATGTTAGAGGATCACAAAAAAGGGTTGTACCCCAATTGCAAAGATGGCAACACAAAGCTCGGTACCGTACTGGAATTGCTGCATTGGAAGGCAGAGAATGCTGTGCCTGACAAAGGATTTGAGAAGCTACTGAAAATATTGAAGAAGCTTCCAAAGGATAATGAATTGCCCGACAGTATGTATGCAGCAAAGAAGGTCGTATGCTATCTAAGATTGGAGATGCAGAAGATACATGCATGCCCTAATGACTGCATCCTCTACCGCGGTGCGTACGAGGATTTGAACGCATGCCCAGTATGCGGTGCATTGCGGTATAAGATAAGACGAGATGACCCTGGTGATGTTTACGGCAAGCCCCCCAGAAAGAGGGTTCCTGCCAAGGTGGTGTGTATGCTCCTATAATACCACGATTGATGCGATGGCACAGAGAGGGCCGTAAGAAAGACGGGAAGTTGAGAGCACCCGCTGACGGGTCGCAGTGAAGAAAAATCGAGAGAAAGTACCGGGCTGAGTTTGCAGGTGACCCAAGGAACGTATGGTTTGGTTTAAGCGCGGATGACATTAATCCTTTCGATGAGCGGAGCAGCAATCACATCACCTGGCCCATGACTCTATGTATGTATAACCTTCCTTTTTGGATGTGCATGAATCATTATCATGCCAGTTCTCATCGAAGGCACTAAGTAACCCGGCAATGACATTGATGTGTACCTAAGGCCATTAGTTGAAAAAAAAATTACAGCTGTGGAATGAAAACGGTGTACGTGTATGGGATGAGCACAAATAAAAGAAATTTAACCTGCATGCGTTGCTGTTTGTAACCATCAACGATTGGCCTGGGCAAGCCGCAGCAGCCACGTGGAGCTCCATCTGTCCCGGTTCGTATAAGAACCGGGACTAAAGGTATTGGGCTTTAGTACCAACCCTTTAGCCCCGATTCCCGAACCAGGACAAATGAGCCTTATGAACCGGGACAAACGGGCCTTTTTCTACTAGTGTGAGTTATGCCCTCAGCAGAAACTTGTCGTACTTTGACTGTGCGCTACTTGTGGAGGTCGGGCGGGCCTACGGTCGTCGGAGCCCGAGTGGCATGGCAAGCGCTTGACCTCTAGGATGAGCCGGCGCAACCTTTTGAGTTTGATGTTTAGGTGCGGGTAGAGCCCCTACGGTGTTGTGTACCGCTCTCCGCCGCCAAGCTTATATTGAGTAAAGAGTGGGCCGAGAAGCTTTAAATTCGTATGTATACGGCTTTGTCTGGTAGTCCATTGCTGGTAGGCGTTTAAACGTGTCTCTGTCTCGAACCAGCACACCTTGAATGCTGTTTTTGTTGTCGGTTGTTTTTGCCCAAGCTCATTTTGTGTGTGTATAATTGAGATGTAGTGTTGTATGTATTCATGTTAATGCTGCAGTATTACCCATGCATTGACAATGTTGATTCATTTAGGCTGTCATTTGCTATCCATACAATACGCACTCGCTCATACTACTGTTTTTTCCTGTTTGACAATGTGTGGACAGAACACTAGCTTCATATGTTCACCAGCTTCTTGACCCTCAGCATGTGACCGTTGTCCAGGTCTCGAATGCCATCAATTTAGATGTATGGGGCCGCGTTCACTTAATCATGCATTTGGATTCGGCAAGGCATTGATCGTGCATGAGGATGTATTAATGTTCCCTCCTGAGTGTGGCTGACACGTATGGATTAGAGGGCACACATGTTTTGCTCATAATTTGTGGCAGAATTTAAAATTTTACAATACATGAACAGTAAATCACATGGCAATAGCATCGATATTATAATTAATAGCTTCCATGGAAATATTCCATTTAGGCACTTAGAACATTAGCACTCGACAGAATCAAGAATGGCAAACTGCTAGAGCTAGTATTAGCTAATTATTTCGCGCTGGATACATCTGCACAGTCGACTCTACGACATGAACCTCAACTTATATTGACTAGTGGGAGTAGAGGGATTTCATTGCCATGGGCGTCGCTAAAGAAGCTAAAGAACTGCTCCGGGGCATTTATGAACACACGAACGACACTAGGATAAAATAATGGTGTTGGAGGAGCTGATGGAGATAAAATACTAATGCTACGACCTAGAGAACTGAGAGAGAAAAAGAAAGGATCGGGAATATGAACTGCGCAGTATTGCTACAACTCTACATCTACATTTTTTTCGAAAAGAAGCCCTGTATCTCCATGGATGAGTTGTAGCTAGCTATGCACATGAACAGAATGCATGAACTAGAGAAGGAGGATGAGCAGAATGCATGAACTGGAGGAGGAGGATGAGTGACAGAGAAGTTGCTGGATGGAGAAAGGATGGGGAGAAAGTGCAGAAAAGGTGGTGCAGGCTGCTGATTAACTCCTCTAAAACAATAATGTGGGATCAGTACAATTATTGTGTGATGGGGCATACATACTTATTGTGTGGTAGGGCATTCTCACTTATTGACCGTGTTAGACATGGACTTACAACATTGATACACTGCCAAGAAATCAATATACATGGCCCGTTGTACAAATACTGCACTGATCTTTGTGCAGCGAACGGATGAGATATCATCCTCGCGTGGCTGCATGTCCACCCGTGATTTATCGCTTTTGGTGATCGTTTGGAGGAATCTGTAAGTTTTAGTAACCATTTTAAATCTGGTAGATTTCATTCATTTAATCAACCTGACACTATAAGTTTTAGTAACCATTTTAAATCTGTTCCCTTCGCCCAAACTAGACGAGCATTTTCGCATTCAAAATTTCCAATGTGATGATCTGACTGGATCATGCATTTCCTGACAAGAAAGAAAGGGCACAGATGCAGGATTTACTTACTTTGCTTTATACTTTTAAATAAAGATAAAGATTGGACCTACAAAATGGGAGGGGGCAGAAATAAACAGAGCCCTGTGTGCACATCCCCATCTCCCTTTTTCTTCCTACTATACCCCTCCTGAGGTAACAAGAAACTAAATTGGAGGGGGAAACAAAACAGCTTAACCATTGTCTTTCAACAATAGACGACATGACGTCAACGAGATCGACCCTTCCTTCAGAAAAAAGGTAGGCTTCCGAGCCATATGTTAATCATCGGCGAAGAATGCCCAGCACCTTCTTCCATCTCCAGTTGAAAGATCCATCTGAACGTCTTGCCTAGATTCTCTAGTTCAACCATCCCAAGCTTCTGCTGCCCGTTGTCTAATCATTTCGTTAACAGCAGCGCCCTCCTGGATTCGGACTGCTGGTGCAACCTTCTAAGATGGTATTTCAAATCCCTGTGTAGTTTCCAGAAGTGGTGGTCAGGTGTTACTCCAGATTGCAATACTGTACGCGCATGCAGAAGAGAGGTGGAGGTAGCAGGACAAATGATAGACGCGCCAACCCACCTGCACCTCGGCATACTGCATCCTGAATCTCTGCAAGCTTGGGCATGGAGCCGAATCATGTACCACACATTTTTGCGCAGGGCACACCCTCCTGAAGCAATGGCGGAGCTGGGGGTATTCCTGGGACTTCCCTGGAATACCAAAGAATTTCTTGCAAAAAAAAATTACTACATGTATTATATATGGTATGAAGGCTGACTTGGTCTTGGCCCAGCCCAAACGCGCCACGGCAGCGACGCGAGGCGCCAGACACGAGCGAGCGAGTGTCTGGTCAGGCGCGCGAGGAGCCGACCGCTCGAGCGGGCATCTCCCGATTCCAGATCGAACGAATCTGGCGCCCCCGCCCTATCCTTTTCCCCCAAACCTAGCGCTACCTGAAGGCTTTGGCGGCGGCGAGCGACTCTAGGTCCGGCGGCCGGCCTTCTCCTCCCCCGGTCCCAGTTACCCGCTTCCCCCAGTGCCGGCCATCTCCCTCGGTCCCTCCCCTACCCTCTGCCTCCGGCGTCCGGCCCTCTTCTCCGCGGCTCCGCCAGACGCCAGTGGCCAGTCCGCCTCCGGCCTCCCCAGCACGGCGGCAGTCGGCAGCGCCCGCCCTCCGCCGCCTCCGGCCTCCCCGGCGCGGCGACAACGAGGAGCCAGCAGGTCCGGCCTCCTTTCCTCAACAGTTTGCATCTATTATTTCTCTCTGTTTTGCTGTTTCTAACAAATCTGAATATTATTCAGTGATTGAAACTGAACTTGATTCATTTGCTGCATAAGATAATCAAAGGCACATGATTGCTACTTGTAGAGAAAAACAGCCAACAAAGGCAGAAAACTTGAATGCAAAACAAAACTGCGGTATGGGAAAGGAAAATGCAGTAAACTGAAATTGCAATAATTTCGTCATGTTCATCTTTGGATGTTCTCTTACAGGATTTGCTGCATATAATCATACATGATTTGCTGCTTACTATGAAAATTGAAATGTTTGTCCAATGTACATTAGTCCATGGCACATTGTCACAGTCACTAATTTCCATTTTGTTTATGTGATTGTGATGTAGATGAAGAAGAAGAATGTTAGCATATTTGAAATGTGGGACAAATCTTCAAAGACAAGGAAACTAACTTCTACATCCACACCAACTCCTCTTTCGGTTGAGGTTGAGAGCAATCTGCAGCTAGCACTAGTGCAAACACATGATGAAGCTCTGCAACCGGAGAGGGAGACAACCCCAATTGTAGAAGATGATGAAGCGGTCAATGAAGATGATGAATCAATGCCCCAATTTGAAGCGGATTTGGCAGCTCTGGAACGTGATCCTGGCAAGTGACTTCCCATATCTTCGTATCATGCCAATGACCAGGATAGAGTTAGAAGGAGATACATTGACTTGGGTGCTTGTCAACCAAAGGATCATAAGTTTGAGATCAGAGATTTTAGTGGGCATTCCCGTCGCTTTTGCCCTACTTGGTTTAAGGATCATAAGTGGCTTGAGTATAGTGTGCAAGAAGAGGCTGCTTTCTGCTTTGTTTGCTACTTGTTCAAGGATAAAACTAAAAGTCCCGGAGGAGATGCATTTGTGAACGGTGGGTTTAATAATTGGAACATGAAAGCAAGATTGAAGAGGCATATTGGTGCTGTTAGTAGTGCTCACGCTGAAGCTCAAGAAAAATATGATATGTTCACTACACCTACAACATCAATTAGGGAGTCCATTGCTTCAAACACCACACAGTACAAGATTGCAAAAGAGTATAACGGCACAGAGGCGGTAGCAGCAATGACTATGTTGACATCATTTCGGACATTTGAATTTGTTTTCATGGCACACTTGATGCAAGAAATATTTGAATACACCGATGACTTGAGTAGAGCTTTGCAAAAGAAAGATCAAGATATTGTTAATGCTATGGAGATTGTTGATCTCACAAAGTTGCACTTGCAATGCTTGCGGGGTGGAATGATTTTCTTCAGAATGTCACTTCTTTTTGTGTAAAGCACAAGATCAAAGTTGTTGACATGGAGTCTCCTTACTATCCTGCTGGGAGACCAAGAAGAGGGTTCTTCAATGGCGCAAAGAATTACCAACGCTTCAAGGTTGAAATGTTTGTGGGTGTCATTGATAGGCAACTTCAAGAGCTGAATGCAAGATTTGATGAGGTAAACACTGAACTACTTACTTGCATGGCAGCATTCAGTCCACATGATTCATTTGTTGCTTATGATAAAGAAAAGTTGGTTAGGCTTGCTCGAAAGTTTTATGCTAAGGATTTCACAAACGATGAATTGTCAAGACTTCCATGGCAATGAAGCATGTTCATTTCTCATGTGCGTAAGGATAAAAGGTTTAGCAAGTTGAAGAATCTATGTGAGCTTTCAGTTTTGATGGTTGAGACAAGAAAGAATGAACAATATTATATTGTTTACAAACTTCTTAAGTTGGTTCTCATTCTTCCGGTAGCCACTGCTAGCGTTGAGAGGGTATTTTCCTCGATGAAATACGTGAAGAATTCACTAAGAAACAAAATGGGTGATGAATATTTGAACGATTGCTTGGTTACATTTGTTGAGAGAGAATTCTTCAGGCAAGTGAAAGATGAAGATGTCATCAATCTCTTCCAAAAAGGGGATCGTAAAGTTATATTGTAATTTCCTTTGCTATTTGTAATCTTCTTAATTGTTAGAGTTATTGCCACAATGATATTTTGCTACTATTATCAATGTATGGTCATTGAATCATTGATGTTATCATCTTGCTGTACATTTATTGTTCTATTGCACTGCTTTGGCACAATTTTTTTAAAAGAATACCCAGCAGCAAATTCCTGGCTCCGCCACTGTCCTGAAGCACGCCTTTTGCACTCCTTCGCATGCAGAAATAGTTCCTTGACCTTAAGGCAGTTAGGAAATTGGCAGCTACGAGAGCGACATGTCGAGGCATGTACCAGAAGATCGAGCATTATTTTCCTTAGCTGCAGGATCATTATAAAAAGAAAATTGCAATGTGATACTATTAAGCAAATGGATTGTAGAAAGTGGAACACATAACTATTGAGTCTCTCCACACCAAAAAAAAACAGCAAATTGAAGCTGTCTTTGCACAATAACTACTTTACAAGATGCACTTGTTGATTATTTCCACAATATTGTCATTAGTAGAAAAAGGATCAAACGTGAAGAACATTAATGCCGGTTTGTAAAAAAAACGGCACTAATATGATCAATAGTACCGGTTCGTGGCGGCGATCAATAGTACCGGTTCGTAATGAACCTTTAGTACCGATTCGTGCCACGAATCGGTACTAAAGTGGTGGTGGCAGGCTGGCGTCAGGCCAGGGCCCCATGACCCCTTTAGTGACGGTTTGTGACACAAACCGGTACTAAAGGTCTAACCTATAGTACCGGTTCGTGCCACGAACCCACACTAAAGGGGGCAATTTTCAAACTCT
>NC_041390.1:629080753-629085818 GCF_002162155.2 Triticum dicoccoides | reverse complement strand
AAATCAAAAGAAAATGATAAAAACTTCGAAAAAATAAAATCCTTCGAGAGGTAGTTATATTACTACATCTACTAGTTAGGAAAATTTGAAAACTTAAATTTGGACATGTTTTGCAAAAAGTGTAGGGAAAATGTAAAATGGCTATAACTTTTGCATACGATGTCGGAAAAAAATGTATAATATATCAAAAAATTCAGCACAAAAATCCGCATCCGATGAAGACTGCCTAAGGCCTGTTTGGAATTTTTTAGAATCCTCAAATTCCAAAAGGAAAAAAAGATATGGTCAAATTTCAGTGTTTTTAAAAAATTTTGGTTAAATCTGGTCAAACTACTTATTCAAGAAGTATTAATGTTACTACATAATTATTCACGAATATTAGTGTTACTAAATAATTATTTCAATTTTTTGAATTTTGGTCAAATCTGGTCAAACTATGGTCAAACTGTGGTCAAACTATAGTCAAACTTATTCAAGAAATATTAGCGTTACTAAATAATTACTGTTTTTTAGAATAATAGTTTCAAACTCAAACGATGAAATGTGTGACTTCATGCTCAAGCTAAACTCCTGAGGGTTAATAGGATTGACATCTTACTATTGTCAGGAAAACAACAAGTGCAGACTCGGAAACGAAGGAGAATAGAACCCGAAAGTTAAGCGTGCTCGGGCTAGAGTATTGAGAGGGATGGGTGACCGGTCGGGAAGTTGGATGATTTGGAATGAGTGATCCACACTTCAGTAGTTAAGAGAGGTGATTAGAGACTAAATCATCAAATAATTCAGAAAAATTAAAAATCAAAAAAAATCAATTTTTTTCCAAAATTTTCAAAAACAAACACCAACCGGTACTAAAGGTCCCCCATACCAGGGCGCGAGCTCACGCCACGTGGTGGCATTTTAGCGCCGGTTCGTGCCGAACCAGTACTAAAGGGAGGGGGGCTTTAGTGCCCACACTTTAGTGCCGGTTTCATAACCGACACTAAAGGCCCTTACAAACCGGTTTTAAAGCTTCGTTTTCTACGAGTGTGTACCTCACCTGATCGTAAACAAAGAGTATATATTGAATGTTTGAGAATGCTGAAAGAATGCTTATGCCTAAGCTGCAAACTGAAGCCATCTTTGCACAATAACTACTTTACAAATTGCAGCCTCAAAAATCAAAGAGTTTCCACAATATTGTTGATTGTTTCCACAATATTGTGTATCACCTGATCATAAAACACAGAGTTTATGTTGAACGTTTGAGAATTCTGAAAGAGTGCTTAATTATGCCTTTCAATTTGTGAAGCTCCAGCTTAAGTTAATTGCAATGACTGGATGCCAGCCTATTACATACAAATATTGAAGAATAGTTGGACAGAATAATCACAATGGGAAGGCAGATGATGGTTCTATTTCCCAATTAGGGATGATACGGACCTATACAGCAATGGCACAAACTGGCCAATGCTAATCACATTCAGATCTATCCTGATAATTTGATGCATCCTTCAAGTACCTGTCTCAATAAGTGAAACTGACTGTATACTACCTTATCTAAAACTTAATAACCCAATTTATGCAACAGGATACCATTATTTACCATAGATTTAGGGGGGAAAAGTATTTAAGTTTGACAGCTATCAAGTTTCTGACTATGAAGCACCACAGTTTTTTTGGCACCTCCTTTTTTTATTAGAATAAGCAGAAAAACACGACTTCAGCAATGGCAGGTCAGGAACAAATTATTAGTGCGAACCATCTAGAAGAGCTTATACCTGCTGAACACGCATTTGCCGGGCGTCCTTGTTTTTGGCATCATGGTCCGCAGCAGATGGATGGTTTGTCAACTTCTGAGGATGATGCTGTGCAAGCTGCTGCTGCGTGCGCACTCTGCTTGCCGCTGCTGCTTTCGCATGTTGCCGGCCGCCGCTGCTGCTTGCCCCTTTGCTGCCGGCTGGGAAGCTCTGTGGCCACCAGCTCGCCATGGCCTCCATCCCGCGTCCGAGCAGCCGTATGGGAGAAGCCGGTCGGAGGCTCGCGCCATCTCGCAGGCCAGCAGCAGGTGCTGCCTGAGCCCAACGCCACTTGCCATGGCCGCCATCTCCTTGGGTGCCTGAGCGCCTCGCCATGGTCGCCGCAAAGCTCCTCCTCAACGCGCTGCGTTAGAGCTCCTCAACCACGCTGACAACAAAGGGCGACTGTCGTGGTTCTAAGTCTGACAGTGATGTAGGGGGGTAAGTATGGAGAGGCTAGATCCTAGCTATGCAGGAGCTGTAAACACACGAAGATGTACGAGTTCAGGCCCTTCTCGGAGGAAGTAATAGCCCTACGTCTCGGAGCCCGGAGGCGGTCGACTGAATTATGTGTGTATGAATTACAGGGGTGCGAACCCTTGATACTGAGGAGGGGGGTGGTTTATATAGAGTTCGCCAGCCCTCTCCTGCCCTCAGTAATGCAGGATTTAAGGTACATTAAGGTTGGGCGTTACTAGTAACGCCCCTAATAAAGTGCTATGATGACCATAAAGGCTACTTAATGACCGACCATTTGCTTGCGGAGTGACTTTAGATCTCCTGGCAGTCGAGTGGTTGGCTTAGCAGTCGAGTGATAGCTTCTTGGTCGAGTGTCTTGAACCCGTCGAGTGGGTACCTTCAGGTCGATTGAAAGGTGACTTCTTCTAAGGATGTCCTTGGGTAGGGCTCTTAGGACAGGTCCGTACCCCTACCCTAGGTACATGGCTTCATCATTAGCCCCCGAATGGATCGAGGTTAGAGTGGGGAAAAGAGTTGGAGATCTTTCCGACTGGTTCTTTGTGCCACATGAGTGCCTTGTTTTGGATCAATCGTCACGGATGACGTCATCAACCTTCTTCAGTCGCCTTGATCCATTCCAGGCCTTTCGTCGAGTGAGTGCCTTGTTTTGGATCAATCGTCACGGATGACGTCATCAACCTTCTTCAGTCGCCTTGATCCATTCCAGGCCTTTCGTCGAGTGTCTTGAACCCGTCGAGTGTCTTGAACCTGGTTCTTGGTCGAGTGTCTTGAACCCGTCGAGTGGATACCTTCAGGTCGATTGAAAGGTGACTTCTTCTAAGGATGTCCTTGGGTAGGGCTCTTAGGACAGGTCCGTACCCCTACCCTAGGTACATGGCTTCATCATTAGCCCCCGAATGGATCGAGGTTAGAGTGGGGAAAAGAGTTGGAGATCTTTCCGACTGGTTCTTTGTGCCACATGAGTGCCTTGTTTTGGATCAATCGTCACGGATGACGTCATCAACCTTCTTCAGTCGCCTTGATCCATTCCAGGCCTTTCGTCGAGTGAATTTCCTTGCCCGTGACGTTCCGAATGATGGTGTGAAAGGGATCTTCTGCCTGACAAATTGTTCTGCAACCCACGGATTTCGCGGGATTTGAATTTCGGGAAGCGCGTGAGATGGGAGCGGCCGCAGTAATCGGATGCGATAAGGCGGAGGCTCCTCGATTCCCGCACCACCTTTTTCGCCACGTACTGCGCGCGCGTCTGCTGCGGGATTTGACTGGATAGCCTGGGCCTACCATTCAGCCACTCGGAAGCGGCCTCTTATAAGCCGCCGGCTCGGGGTTTCCAAACAGTGTGCTCTCCTCTTTCTTTATCCCTTCGCAAGGTCCTCCGCCACCTCCGCTCTCGCCCTAGCGCCGCAGGTCCGTTCGAACTCCGCCGGCGACGATGGTGAAGGACAAGATGTCCGCTCTGGAGCCTGCGAAGAAGGCGGCGGTGCAGGGGAAAGGGAAGAAGTTCGCTCGGGGCGGTTCTTCCTCAAGGACTGCTCTGCCCAAGGGCTGGATCCAGGGTGACTGGATACCGTCTGTGATTCGGCAGGAGGATCTTGACGATATGGTCGAGGGAGGAGTCATTCCCTACGAAGCTGCGCGCCTCCCGAGGGGGAGAAGTCGAACCACAGCCCCTTGATGGTGAGTGCGTCCTCCTCGCCACCCATATCGATCGTGGGTTTTCTCTGCCTCCTCATCCTTTTTTCCGGAGCTTTCTGAACTTCTTTGGAGCGCAGCTCCATCATTTCACTCCCAACTCCATTGTGTATCTTGCTGCTTTCGTTGCCTTGTGTGAGGGTTTCCTGGGTTATCGTCCCCACTGGGGGCTCTTTAAGCACATCTTCACTTGCCGCTCCCAGTTGGTCAAGAGGGCCAAGTCGAGTGATGAAAGGACGCAGGTGATCCAGCTGTGCGGGGGCCTGGCGATCCAGACGAGGGGAAAGAGTTCCTTTCCATCTATCACTCTCCCTGAGTCGGTCCGTGGGTGGCAGTCGACCTGGTTTTACTGTAAAGACCAAGCGACTCCAGGACAGTCGACTGGGCTTCCCCCTTTCTCCCTTGACCGACCTCAAAAACCTGCTTCTCTGAAAGTGGCACCGGATACTTCCTCCGAGAAGGGCCTGAACTCGTACATCTTCGTGTGTTTACAGCTCCTGCATAGCTAGGATCTAGCCTCTCCATACTTACCCCCCTACATCACTGTCAGACTTAGAACCACGACAGTTGGCGCCGGAAGAAAAGGCGCAGGTCAAAGTGCTGGTGAGTCGAGTAGTTCAGCTTGTCCGTGAGGGAGTGACTGGCATGGACTTGCTGGAAGTCTTCCTTCGGAGGCGCGTCCAACCGCTTCAGGCTCGTGACCACCCGATGTGGTTGTACTCGGGTCTCGAGGACACCACTCGGATTCACCCAGAGGAGGTCACGGATGAGATGTTGGAAGGGTGGCTGTCCAGCATCACAGGGAACAAGGACAACCCCCGAGGAGCCAGGAGGGTTCCTCCACTCGACAACACGTACGAAGTGGATCAGGTCTGACCTTATGTTCCTAACTGAGACCTTGTTTTCTTTGCTGGTCTTCCTTGAATCGGTCGATTGACTTTTGCCTTGTTTGTTGTTCTCCAGGCAACTACTGAGATGTATTCGACACCCAACGGAGCACAGGAGCAAGTTGAGGAAGGGGAAGCGAGCGGCGGCGAAAGTGGAGACGAACACGGCGAGTGGGAGTCTGACGGTGAAGGAGAGGGAGACGACGACACCGACTCCAGCGAAGAGGA
>NC_041390.1:629077411-629080422 GCF_002162155.2 Triticum dicoccoides | reverse complement strand
CCGCTCGGAGAGGCGCTCCAAACTTACGCACGATCCTGCGTGGGAACGTGGTAAGGCGACTGCTCCTGTTGGGCAGTCGTCGAAACGCCCTCGAACCTCTTCTCCTTCGTCGACTGAAAAGGCTCCCAAGCATCCACGCGCGACGCCGTCCAAGCCGCCCAAGGCCCTGCCCAGGATGAAGATGATTGTCCCCACCATTTCCGGGTAATAATGAGACTTGTTTTCATTTGCCGACTGTGAACAGATCTTTGGTCGATTCATTGAGCCAACTGACTGACTTTCGAAATTTGCAGCGCTGCTACCTCTGAGGTCTCCGCCAAGGAGGATGATCAAGAGATGGAGGACGTTGTTACTTCCAACCCTGGTACGATCACTGATGTTCTGCCTTGAGTCGACTGGATATTTTTTGTAACTCCGGTCGATTGGCTTTTCTCGCAGCTCCTCCTCACGTTATCAACCTACCGGATGACGAAGACGAGGTGCCGCTGAGAGTGAAGAGGAACAAGAGGGCGCCGGCTGGCAGGACCTCCCAATCTGCTCCGGTGCCTGAGGTTGTGGCTCGGGATGGTGGTGATGCCACTCGAACTTCCGTGACTTTCGCTGAACCTCTGACGAGCGTGCGGCCCTCGGCGTCGACTGCAAATCCGCCTTCGCTTTTTGCTGCATACCCTGTCCCAGAGGATCAAGTGGGTGCCGAAAAAGAGGCTATACGCCAGGCGGGAATCATGATGGAGCAGGTGAAGGTGGTTCGGGATGCCAGCCAAGCAGCGTATGACGCGAGTTCGGCTCTTCAGAGCAACGTCCAGGTCAGTCGACTCAACGCTTGGTCTGTTGCAGTATGCTGTTTGAAGAATCTCTTTTCCAAAGATCTTTGTATATGTACACCCACTGGGTGTGTCTATCAACTTCTTGGACGAGTGGGGGCACGCTAAGTGCATCCACTGGGTGTAGTCCCCGAGACTACGGTGGACTGCTGGCAGTCGACTGTAGTCTTTATAATGCGTTGTTGTAGTTGTACTTCTTCACTCGGTCTGGTCAGGCCATGTCGAATGGAACTGTATCCGGTCGTCTGCGGGCAGTCAACTTTTTTTTTAAAACCAGTGGGGGCATGCTGAGTGCACCCAGTGGGTGTAGTCCCCGAGACTACCGTCGAATGTTTTTTGATTCGGCTGTAGTCTTAGAAACGCCATCATTGTCTCTTGGTTACTCGGAGGCAACCTATCCTTGACGTTTGTCGACTGGTTTTTCGCAGAAATCCTGTGAACTTGCGGCTCGCTTCACTGAGTTGAAGGACCAACAGATCCGGCTGGACCTTGACTTAAAACTTGCTCAAGAGAACTTGCAGAAGGCTCGAGAAGAGGCAAAAGGTATGGCTGGTGGGGTTCTCCATTCTTGACGAGTGACTTATCTTTCTTGTCCATTCTTGATGTTGATTTCACTCGTCGTGCTGCAGATAAACTGAAAGAAGCTCTGAAGAAGAAGGATCAAGATCTTGCTGAAGCGCAGAAGGAGGCCTTGAACAAAACAAAGCTTGCTGAAGAAAAGCTGGCTTCGGTCTCTACTCTTGAACAGGAGAACTCTAGACTGAAAGCTGCTCTCGACGTAGCTAATAAGGAGGTCAGCCGACTGAAGAACGACAAGATGGCTCTGAATGACAAGGCAAGCAAACTGGCAGGGAAGGTAAACGATCTGGAGGTTTATCTCGGTGGACTCGCCAAGAAGTTGTTCGTCATGCTCGAAGGTAATTACTTCGATCTGGCTGTCTTGCAGTTACCAAGCCTGCGTAAGGCCACTGTCTTACTCTTGAATCGTGTTTTGCAGAATTCTGTCAGAACTTTGAAGAGGAGACCAGTCGAGTGGAGCCAGGCTTGGACCCTGCTAACTCTCTTGTGAAGGACGAGGCTGCAATGAACGTGCTCCGTCTGGAGTCTCCTATTGCCAGCGTGGTCGACTATCTGGCTCGGCTGAAGGTTGCGGTGTCGCGGATCGACATGTCTCTCTAGCCCGGGGCGATGCTTTTAAATGATCTCGAGTCTCTGATGACTCGACTGAACGACGTTCCTGGTCGAGTGACGGATTGGAAGAAATCCTCCGCCAGGTGTGGCGCCGATGTCGCTTTGTCCCTCGTCCGCGTCCACTGCAAGGAGGCGCGAGAGGAGAAGCTGGCCGCCATCCAAGTTGCCAACACCAGGAAGCTTAACTTTCAAGACTTCATGGAAACTTTCATTGCTGCTGCCACCCGTATTGCAGACGGGATCGACTTGGACGAGTTCGTTGCCCCTTCCAGTCCTCTGCCGGAGGAGTAAAAAACTTTTATGCTTCACTTTAAATTTGCCTCGGAATGCCGAGTGGATCCTGTAACCGTTAAACTCTGTCGAGCCGAGGGCTCGAGTACTTTGATCTGAGGTCTTGGACCTTTATGTTTTATCCGAACTTAATTTATCGTTGAATATCTTCGGGAATTATCTGTCGAGTGAAACTTGGTCTTCACTCGAAACAACTTCGTATTTGTGGTGCAGCCCCGAAGGAAAAGGTAACAGTCGATTCGCATCTTGCCGTCCTTGTGGATTGGGACGTGTTCTGAACTTAGGCGAGCACTGGGCTGCAGCTAAGCCTCCGAGTGGAAGGTTTGCTCTCCACTCGGTGGGATTTTTGAATACTTAGGCGAGTACTTGGACTGCAGCTAAGCCCCCGAGTGGGAGGTTTGCTCTCCACTCGGTGGGATTTTTGAACACTTAGGCGAGCTCTGGGCTGCAGCTAAGCCTCCGAGTGAGAGGTTTGCTCTCCACTCGGTAGGATTTTTATATACTTAGGCGAGTACTTGGACTACAGCTAAGCCCCCGAGTGGGAGGTTTGCTCTCCACTCGGTAGGATTTTTGTATACTTAGGCGAGTACTTGGACTGCAGCTAAGCCCCCGAGTGGGAGGTTTGCTCTCCACTCGGTAGGATTTTTAAACACTTAGGTGAGCACTGGGCTGCAGCTAAGCCCCCGAGTGGGAGTCTGGCTCGTC